>NC_055962.1:38883663-38886163 GCF_018492685.1 Alosa sapidissima | reverse complement strand
TGTACAGGAATATGTACTTGATGAAAAGATGACAGAGTAGTAGTTGGAGCAGCTGAAGGCGAGGCTGAAATTTTGACGGAAATGCCTGCCAGCTGTTGTGATAGATTTTCGCCAAAATCTTTCTGGCTGTAGCTACCAAACCTAGGTTCAACACCAGATTCTGCATTGCCAAACTTGAAATAATAAGAAACTACTGAAACAGCAATGTCAATGGAGAAAAAGTGTACACAATATGTATTTCTCATTTGGTCAACGCTCCCTGATCCCTTCAGAGACTTGGTTCCCCAGTAGCAATGGATATTAGGGAGGGAAGTGAAGTCCCATGTCAATGATCAATCCCAGAAAACTGTGAAACTCTTTTGGGGTCTCTTTGTCCCATGCCCCTGCACTGTGTGTTTGCATACAACGGCCTACTAAGCACAACCTCTCACCCGTTCCGGTTGGTAAAACCACATATGCCTGGGACAACAACATAAAAATCAACATAACAAGTCTATTTCACAGTGTTTTAGTGGCTACACCACCCTACGCACGCCACCTAAATCTATACCTTCTTCCTCCATCCTCACATGGTCTTCAACATTGTGAGCGCAAGCTCATCAGCAGTCAGCCACCTCTTCAGGCCTGCAAGGAGGTCTGTGTAGGTCTTGTCATCCTCCATCTGAAACAACAGTAAAATCATACAAATGTAATACATTTATTAATTAAAAAAATAAAATCACAAAACTACAGATGTGTGCATGTGTGCACATACATACACAAGAAGAGGTAGCCTAAACTATTGAAGCATTTTGAGTAACTCAAAAATATTTAGAAGTATGAAAAGTAATTTTATTACACATGGGTTTAGCTACCCTAAATCTGATTGCCTGGCTGGCATTAAGATAAAGACAGATTACATTTCACCTAGTAACTAACTGCTTAAATGCAATAATGACATTTCTGACATAATATGTGATTTCACATCATGTTTTCTATAAAACTACATATTGAGAAGAGTAGAATATCAAGTCATGCCATCTTAGAAAATGTTGAGACAAGCACGTCTGATGTTTGACATTTAGAAGCAAGGTAAAACAGTTCACTACAAACTGCCTAGCGAGGTAACAACCCGATGAGAGGCAATACGTTAATTAGCACTACATTTCTGACAGAATCCGTGATTTCACATCTTGTTTTCTACAACTACATATTGAGAGGAGTAAAAATATCGCTCAACTTATTTCATGTAAGAGAACGCAACTTAGAAACGCGGCGCCCATTGATTTATTCAGCTTTGGTATGCTATACTGACTTGCCAATATAATGCTTACCTAACAAGCAAATTGGTACTAGAAAACAAACTTACTTACAGGTTATATACTAACAGGTTTTTAAATTAAATTGTCAAATGAAAATAACTGATATAAAAAGCAAACGAGAATACTGCAAGCAGTTCAGAGTAATGCAGCTAGCTAAAGTTACATGACGATGCACTTAGCCCCCGCTATGCCATAATGTTGACGCTGATGAGAAAGCATATTACTATCAAATAACATGATTTTATGACTACAAATTAAGATTAACCATAACTAGAAACGATGTAAAATATATATTACCTCAGTTTATCCAGCTGTGTGGTTTCCAGTCGAGGTAAACTCCAACGAAGTGCAGGTGGCATCTAGCGGTCCATGTTAAAATGTACGACTGAAGTGAAAAGTTTTTTTCACGACTCATCTTCAAGTATCCAAAACATTTCGCGCCATAAACCCCTTAACCAATCATATCAAATTGAAGCTTATGTTGTCAGCATTACGGGGAAGATTTCAGAAATAAAATCAGTCATTGGACAGCTGAGATATTAGATGATTGGTCATCGTTAAAATTTTAACGAAATTAGAATGGTCGGGCTTGTAAGGGTTAATATCACTACTGATATTGTTACTAATGCTTCTGAATGCTTAAACGCTAACCGTGATTCTTATAGCACAATTTCTAAAACTATTCATTTGTATAGCAAAACCACTCACTGAGTTTGCAAAACTAAAAGTACAATCACTGCTTTACACTCAATTTCCAAATGATCAAAACACTCCTAACAAATCTATACACATGTATGGCTATTATTTACACTATTTTGCCAACTCTCTGGCACACTGTCACATCATGAAAACTGTTTTAGATAATTAGTTGACTTTGCAATCAGCCCAAGCACTATAAATAAGCCACAGGTCATGTGCAATGGGTACAATGGAGGGAGCGGTTAGAGTGAGAAGAGTGAGAATTAGAGGAGGCCAAGGAAGAGGATGAAGAGGATGCGGAGGTGAAGAAGTGAGAGGGAGAAGAGGAGGAAGAGGATACGGAGGTGAAGAAGTGAGAGGGAGAAGAGGAGGAAGAGGATACGGAGGTGAAGAAGTGAGAGGGAGAAGAGGAGGAAGAGGATGCAGAGGTGAAGAAGTGAGAGGAGGAAGAGGAGGAAGAGGATGCGGAGGTGAAGAAGTGAGAGGGAGAAGAGGAGGAA
>NC_055962.1:38871163-38881163 GCF_018492685.1 Alosa sapidissima | reverse complement strand
GTGTACCTGGGAAAAGAATTGAAAAAAAATCTGAAATTACCTGTGAAGTACGTTTGACCATTTCACTGTTAGCATATTGGAAATGGTCATTAACAGCTCAGCTCAGTGAGAGAAATTCACTCTACCTTCATCAGTGGCGGTATCCTTAGGAAGAGCCTGAGGGCTGAGAAATGTAAGCAAAGCACCTTGAGGGAGAAAGAAAAGATATGTTAGCATTTCCATATTTTGATATTTAGAAGGGATGCAGCTGCTTTCACAACTACCAATGCTTACTGTAAAAACATCCCAAGCTAATGTTATACATTGACCTAGGCCTACTTGTAGCTTAACATAGCATTTAAGCATTCTGCTGTTTGAGAATTAGACAGACGCACCTGGTGCTTTAAAGACAGTAAACAGCTGGCGTGCATGAATACTACTAGACATGAATGTTCCAGTCTGCTTTGATGCACATAATTTATCGTGTGGTTTTCCTAACCCCCATTTGGTGAATAGATTATCATAGTTAGTATAGCAGAGAAGCTATGCCACTTTCATCAAAACTTATTACAAAGCTATAGCAATGTTATGTCATTAAATACGATAAACAGTGATTCTGGAACAGATCTGCCTCTTCCTTATTCCGTTAATAAACATATTACAGTATGTAACCATATTCCGTCCGTTCGAAAAAAAAAAGTTGCGCTAACTGTTCTAGTTTGTTACAAGCAGCATGGGCCGTCAGTAGTTAACATAAACATGTTTTGCTAGGCTAGCCTTCCTGCTGCGACATTACACCATTTGTACAAGACAAGTAGAGCTATTTTATCCAGTGTAATTTATCACTTACCACTATCTTGTTTTTTCTTGTCATCCTCTTCCTTTCTCTTCTTTCTTTTCTGGCTTCTGGACGCATAACTCCGCTTCATTATGACTGCCGATGTTTATATTTTCGCGGCAGCAGAGATCACGAACCTGGCTGGCTGGCTGGCTGCTGTCAGCGACTACTGAGAGGGGCCCCCTTGAGGGGGATCCCGGTATTGCCGGTAACAGTGTCGTTGCACTTTACTGCATTGACTATCAAAGGGGTGCTCACACAGTTTGTCGTTGCATATTATTCTTAACCAGTCGTTGTCTTGGGGCCCCTGGCCATCTTGGGGCCCCAAGCAATTGCTTGGTTTGCTTGCCTTCTAGCGACAGGCCTGATGGTCCCAATGTGTGATGTGTGATTTAAGCTCTAGGCTATGTTTTGTGTTCTAGGGTTCAGAGAGTGTGCTTTGAGTTCTAGGGTTCTGAGAGTGTAAGTTCTAGGGTTCTGAGAGTGTGCTTTGAGTTCTAGGTTCCCGTTGGCGGACGTGCAGTTCCAGAGCGCAGTTCCAAAAACACACATACACACGTACACACACTCTATCTCTCTCTCTCTCACACACACACACACACATACACACACTCACACACACCACACACACACACACACACACACACATACACATACTCACACACACCACACACCACACACACACACACACACTCACACACAGACACCACACACTCACAGACACACACACACACACACACACACACACACACATACACACACACACACACACACACACACACACACCACACAATCACACATACACACACTCACACACACACACACTCACACACACACACACACACACACACTCCCAGCAGACCCCACTATCAGGACCCGTCTCCGGCGCGCTGTCCCAGCACCCCTGACGTCAGTGCGGCCTGATAGCGGGACTGTGTGTGTGTGTGTGTGTGTGTGTGTGTGTGTGTGTGTGAGTGCCCTGGATAAGGCTGCAGACTGATAAGACCTGAGACTCTAGAGTCCCATTGTTCCCAAAGCTTCTCCAGCAGCTCGTCCACGCAGTGTGTGTGTGTGTGTGTGTGTGTGTGTGTGTGTGCGCTGTGCTCATCCTCCATAAACAGGACTATTCCTCTTCTTATCATGTCATATGTCACACAACCCACTGGCTACACACACTCCTCTCTCATATAATTTCCTCTCAACGTCTGTGTGTATGTGTGTGTGTGTGTGTGTTAGTGTGCGTGTGTGTGTGTGTGAAAGAGAGAGAGAGAGAGAGAGAGTGTGTGTTCAGCTTGGTGTTTCGGCTAAAAGAAAGATTCATTTTACAGTCCCACCATTAAAGCGTAACTCTCTCCAAAATGCATCCTAGGGTCTTTTTGTGAATGTATCCGAGTCAAACTTTCGTTTAAAAGCATAATTACGTCCGAAGCGCCTCTTTTAAGGTAGTTCATGTTGTCGTTTTTGGGTCAAATGGCCTTTTGAATGGGATCTCATCAAAATCGTTGTTTTTAAAACACTAAGAAGGCTCGACACAACATGAAACTTTGATCGAAGTATCATCGGTGTCTCTACACATGAGCTCGAGCATTGAGAACATTGTTTGTGTACAAAGAGTTTACTAAAAGAAAGGTTTTAAAAGGTTTCAAATCATAGATTATGAGACTAGATTACTCTAATAAGACTAGCTATGTCAAATCATAGATTATAAGACTAGATAACTCTGTAATGAGACTAACTAAATATGTAAAATCATAGATTATGAGACTAGATTACTCTATAATGATTACTCTGTAATGAGACTAACTAAATATGTAAAATAATAGATTATGGGATACATTTAATCTGTAATGAGACTAGTTAAATTGATTTAATCATAGATTATGAGACTTGATTACTCTGTAATGAGACTAGCTAAATATGTAAAATCATAGATTATGAGACTAGATTACTCGGTTACACTTTACTTGACAGTATTGACATAAGAGTGACATTTTGACAATTGTAAAATGTAAACCATAGGCCTTTAATGTAAACTGTTGCTGTAAATTGTCAAATGTAAACCATAGGCCTTTAATGTAAACTGTTGCAGTAGATTGTAAAATGTAAACCATAGGCCTTTAATGTAAACTGTTGCAGTAGATTGTAAGCTGTTGGTGTTGCTGTTGGTGGAATGAAGCTCTATGAGAATTCAACTCTACCAGACAGACTGTATCTGCCTGTAACATGATGACCTTCTCCACACACACACACACACACACACATGCACACACATACACACATACACACACACATACACACACACATACATACACGCACACACACACACACACACATAGACACACACACACACACACACACTCACTTACACTCACTACTGAAGATTGATCTGTGTGTGTGTGTGTGTATGTGTGTGTGCACGTATATGTGAGTGTATGTGTATATGTGCATGTGTGAGTATGTGTGTGTGTGTGTGTGTGTGTGTGTGTGTGATTGTGCACACACGTGTGAGTGTGTGTGTGTATGTGTTGGGTGGTGTAATTGATTTAGGGTGATCATATACTGTACAGATAACAGCAGTAGAAGTCGAAGTGAGATAAACTTTCCCCCCATTTCTCTTTCCCTGTGGTAAGACTACACTGAAAAAAAGAATAGCAGGAATTACTTGATTTTATCATGTACATCGGTTGCACATGAATGAAATGTCTACGTTTACAAAATTGATTCATGCTGAGATAACCTAATTTGATCAAGTAATTTCAGTGAAATTGTTTAAATTCAGTTTATATGAAGTATTTATGTCATTTCAACATCATTGTGTTATACACGCATGACCATCACCAGTGTCGCCTTTGCCTGAATATTGGAAAGTGAGGGTCTAGCACGTAACATGCAACCCCTCTTAGCAATTCCACTGACTGATGCCTACATAGGGGCAGCCGTGGCCTACTGGTTAGCACTTCGGACTTGTAACCGGAGGGTTGCCGGTTTGAACCCCGACCGGTAGGCCACGGCTGAAGTGCCCTTGAGCAAGGCACCTAACCCCTCACTGCTCCCCGAGCGCCGCTGTTGTTGCAGGCAGCTCACTGCGCCGGGATTAGTGTGTGCTTCACCTCACTGTGTGCTGAGTGTGTTTCACTAATTCACGGATTGGGACAAATGCAGAGACCAAACTTCCCTCCCGGGATCAAAAGAGTATTTATACTTCTACTCAGTGTTGGGGAGTAACGGAATACATGTACCGGCGTCACGTATTCAGAATACAAATTATGAGAAACTGTATTCCGATTCAGTTACAAGTTAAATAGTTGGTATTTAGAATACAGCTACATTGTTGAAATCAATGGATTACATGACAATACTTCTGTTTCATAAGTTTGTTCACTCTCTAAATAAATTAAAGCGACTCCATTTCCCAGAAGCTCCTGAAAGCAATCTATGATGAAATTGTTTCCATGTTTAAATCCAAGCCCCGCCGTCTTGCACTAGCCTCAAAACACAGCCAGCGCGCATTATGGACGCGTCATCGGAGACCCTGCACTCTAAAAAATGATTCATGAGGTTAGTAGATAAAACTTAAAATGAAGAACATTTTCGACATAAAAAAATTAAGTTTGCTACTTGTACATGTATAGGTGAGTTGACAACTTATTTTAAGGGGTTTGTCATACTGAAAAAGAAAGAAAGCTGTCTCAACTTATTCATGGATTTTCAACACACAGTTGAAACAGATAATAGAAAGTATTAAGTTACTGAAACTTGTAAATCTCGTGACCAAACTTATAAAGCTATATATAACAGGACTGAACGTTCAGAACCTTCCAGACCACGCCTGCAAAGTAGTCTAGCCTACTATTTTTGTGTTTGTTTTAAAAGCAACAGCTATCAAACAACGGCACACAGTGCATCAAAATCTTTGTCACGTAACATTACAAATGAAATTAACGCTACAGCTTGCCCTTTTGCTAATTTGAATATTTGAAAAGATGGATTTTACCCTGATTTTACCTAGCTATGTACAGACAGTAGCTATCGTGTCTTCCAAGCTAGCTGCTGCTTGCATGGTAATTAAACCGTTTGAAAAGATGACTTTGGTAGTTGGCGTTTTCAAAGTTACCTGCAGCCTGCCCTGTGATAATTTGGAGTTAGTAAAGGTAAATTTAGCTGTCTGGTGTCTTCAAACTTCACCGTGGCAGCTGTATTCAGCACTTAACATTTTAGCATTGCTAGTTGTAACACTGCACGTGTTTGAGGATCATATTTGGTCGTCCTAGTTAAGCCTAACGTTGTCACTATTTATGAAGGTTTGTGGGCCATTTGACATTCTTAGCTTAACCTGAACATAATAGGTAGGCCAACATTTATTTATTTTTGAAGTTTGAGAAATATTCTGTGTCAATCCCTGCAAACCACATTGTAGATTTTGTTCATTTTGTTGTTTGTCTTGAGGTAAATTTTCTAACATTGTGCCTTTCTTTTATACAGATAAATGACGAAATCAGACGGAGCTCTACATTCATTCACTGCACAACTGGACCAGTTGCCATTGGTTTTAAAAAAACAATGCTTTCAGAAAATTTAAATTGTTGTGTGCTTTTATTCAGACAGAAGTGAAGTAAGTTACTATAACTTAAAAAGATCCATGCAAATTGTTAGTAAGTCATTTCAACTCAAGTTGTTTTTTGAGTAAATATTTGAGACTTTTATAGTGAGAAGAACTCAATTAGTTTAGCACAATCAACCTGATTTGTCCTCTAAAGCTTAATTAAGTTGAACCAACTTAATTATATTAATTTGATCATATAATATAATTCAGTTGTTCTAACTATATAAGTCTCACAATATTTACTCAAAAACGGGTTGAGTTGAAATTACTTAAAAAGATCCATGCAAATTGTTACCTCCATTTTTTTAAGTTGAGCCAGTGTATTATTTTTTAGAGTGTGAAATGACTGTACAGCAAATTAGGAGTAAAGTAAGTGGAGGTAACTCCTGTTCCTCACTGATCGTGGTTCCTGATGTCTGTTCAAAGTTTATTTTCCCAAGTATTAATAGCTCAGGCTACTTCGGCCAATCGGTTAACACAGTTTGCTAATCAATAAACAAAGCCTAGTCAATCTCTAAAATAGGCACTGCATTCTAAGTTTTTTATTCTAACTTAAAATAGCTTTATGGATTATTTTTTTTCTAATTAGATCTACATTTACGTTTTAAAATGAATTATATGGTACAGCCTCTGAAGAATTATTCTTGCGAGTAGCATATTTTAACGTGCGGTTTTTGATTGTCATTACGCGATCATGTTCATTTTGAGAGCACTGATATACAGTAGCCTATAGTGTTTACATTTACAGGTCATTTGCGTTCCACCTGTCATATGCGCCCCTCACTTGTACTGGGTTGATGCCACCGAAAAATCTCACAGGCACACCTTAATTATAATTTCTGGCTACGCCCTTAAAGTAGCCTATTTATTTTGTTTGTTTTAATTAGCCTAGTCGCCTGCTGTAATTTTAGTGGTCACCTTGCAATTTTAAAGTTGTATCAGGTTGCTTAGTTGACTTTACATTCTCCTATGTGGGCCTAACACTTCAGCCATTTGGAACAGAAGAACACCAGAATAGGCCTGTTTAGATAGATAGATAGATACTTTATTGATCTCCAGGGGAAATTCAAGAATAGTAAGCCTAAGCAGGATTTGATGGCCGCATTCCTACACTTATAAAATGCAATTCAATGCGGAAGTAATCTAAGTATTCAGAATACTTTACTTAGATTGAGTAACGTAACGGAATACGTTACAAATGACATTTTTGGGCATGTATTCTGTATTCTGTAACGGAATACGTTTTGAAAGTAACCCTCCTAACACTGCTTATACTTATATGGGCCATTCTACCGAATTCGTGCAAATTCAGAGGTTGAAACATTTGGAAAAAAGTGTCTTTTTCCCCCAAAACTTTTAATTCACACTCATTGTATAACATCTAAGGTACACATTTCTAATAATTGGACATTTTAATTTCATATTGTCTTTTTATACAGTTTTGGAATGTTTTCCTTCTCCCAAAATGTGTCACTACCGAAACACAATAACAATTAACAAAATAAGAAGTTTTGTGATAATCTATTAGGAATTTCTTTACATATACCTTCTAAATATATTTTTTAGAATTTTCTTAAAGCATTTCCATGATTCAACTGATAACAATAATATTTTTTAACACAAAATAAGTGTCATTTATGAGATTAATTGCATTTTAAAAAAAAATATTTCTTTGTAAAACGCATAAAGTTGATCAAAACGTTTTCAAATTTAAGGATGTATTACTAAAAATATATATTTAATCAAACACCACCATGTTATCTTGTCAGATGATTAGATATACCCTTTTTTTAACAAAACATCTCATGTTTCGGTTGTGACAGCACATGTTCGGTAGTGACGGTAGTGTTTCGGTAGTGACTACTACATCAAACTGTCAGTATTTTGTGTTGATAAAAAATGACAAATAAGTCTCAAATGTTGCACATAATGCAGCTAGCACATAACAGACATATATATATATTTTTAAAGAAATCTGTTTAATATTTCACTGAACAGCTGATTGATAGTTTGGGATGCAAGATAGAAAATGTATGCTTGGTTTTATTATCCTTCAAGAAAGATTTATTAAGTGTTTAAAAATGGTCACATTTAAAAAGTATCTAACATGTTAACAATTGCTCAAAGAACACATATAACCTCCAGATCTCATTATAGTGTTCAATTTGTTACCTTCAGGGCCCTATTTTGACAATCTAAGACGCATGATCTGAAGCATATGGTTCAGGTGTATGTAGGGAGTGTCTAGTTCACTTTTCCTAGTTTGACAGCAGAATAAGTGATCAGACGCCAGGTGCATGGTTCAAAAGGATATGTCCCTCACCCCTTAATTGAAGGGCTACTTCAAAGTAAAAATGACCTAGGGTTTAAGTTTACAATACTTCGGTTTATCTGTAGGATGCCCATGGACACTATTGGCGAAGTGTAAGGCTATACCTGCCAACACTCCCGTTTTCCCGGGTTTCTCCTGTATTTCAAGGTATAACGCATAACCCATACCTGCCAACACTCCCGTCCGGTCCCTTTAAGCATGAATGTTTGTTAGTTATAACGCATAACCCATACCTGCCAACACTCCCGTTAGGTATAGCGCATAACCCATACCTGCCAACACTCCCGTTAGGTATAACGCATAACGCATACCTGCCAACACTCCCGTTAGGTATAACGCATAACCCATGCCTGCCAACACTCCCGTTAGGTATAACGCATAACCCATACCTGCCAACACCATATTTCAAGGTTTCTCTGCCAACACTCCCGTTTTCCCGGGTTTCTCCTGGCCGCCCGTTTTGTTTTTTCTCCCGGAAAAATTGCATGACCATCAAACTCAATTTTAACGGATCCATTCATTTTTTCTGTTAGTCTGACATTTCCCGGGTTGCCAAATTTGGTATGATATGCACCACACATGGCAACCCAAAACCCAATTTTTAAAAGCTAAATCTCGGCAGGTATGCCATAACCAATCAGAAGAAAAACAATAAGAGTGCCATCTCCCATTCCCTAAAAGCAAGTACTGCATGTACCATGGCACAGTACCACCATATGGATGAGCAAACACATTTCTGCAGAAGGGATCTGCTGAAGGCACTCTCTTACTCTTTTTGAAGATAAAAAAAAATCAACACTTACCCCTACTAGGTACTCACACAAATGTGAAAGTGTGCAAAACAAAATGTGAACGTATGTACAGTATGGAACTATTGTTGGAATGCTTGAAACCAGGCGACGCTGGTTTGCTTCGTTATAGCCAGCCTAAACTCTGACTCACTCGGTACAAGTAGTTAAGCAAATCCGCAGTTCAGTTTTTGTTTTTTAAATGTAAGACAAGGTTCAAGAACAACGAAAACAAAATGAGGGTGTAGGGGTGGTCCACTGTGTAGGCATCCTGGACCATGACCCGGATCAGGAGTGAGGTTTAGGAGGCTTCAGGAGTGTAACGGTAGGTGTGCAGTATGTTGGTAAACCTCCCTGCAGACGCCTATAGAGTTGCAGCCTGGGCTTTTATTATTTGCTTTGCTTTTGCTTCGCTATTGCTAGCATGCTCGACTCCTTATCCGAGGTGCTGCTGTTTGTCCGAGTGACAGGCTGAGCCACGTGGTCCAACACAACACAGATTATACAGGCAAACCAGCATCCCCTGGTGTATGGAGTATGTTTGTGTCTGTGTACTGTCTACGCTCATGTACTTTGCTTCCTAACACCCCAATAACATTCCAATGAATGTTAAAAATGCTAAGGACATTCATCCAAGCACACCAGCACAGTCTTTGAATTGCGTTGCCAGGGACTCGTTGCTTAGGTCAGTGATTCTTAAACGTTTTATCTGCCGACCCCCAAAACATATTGGCCAAGTCTCGAGACCCCCTTCTCTCCAGCCAATGAAATTTGGTATCATTTTGGAAAATGTTGTAGGACTGGCATTGGAGGCCCAGTTTAAGAAACACTGGCTTAGGTCTTACTACCAGGCTGTTAGATTCCTGACAGTGCACCCTCAAAATAACTGAAATAATACCCATTTAACTTTAGATCACATTCCTTGGTCAGTGGTGTTATCATTTTTTGTGGCGTCAAAATAGCAATTTGTGATCATATGCCTGACCACACCTGTTTTTTTTATCGATACACCCGTGGGTGTGCAAGGATCACACAGTATGGGTGTCTGGCGGAATAATGATAAAATGCGCTGACCTAAAACTAGGTAAACAATTGTGTCGCGCCTGGTTCCTCAATGCACTGAGTGTAAGATAGGGCCCTCAGTCTTCCTAACTAATGCTTCTGCAAAAATGTGCCGTTGAACAATGATTTCTTTCACTTTCCTTTCTTAAATATTCTTGGTACTTCACTGAGTCATCCCTCAATATTTGTCTATGGGCCCGTCCCATTTCTCCCCCTTAAAACTTCCACTTGGTTTTAATGCCCTCAACAGTAAAGTCCCCTCGACAAGGGAAGTGGGGGTGAAGATCTTTCCCTATGAATTGGGACACCACTATATGCAAATTAGCGTAGGGAACATGCTCATCTACGTCACGTGCAGCGCCGACGTGTCTACCGGTAGTAGCCTGCTACTATTTTCA
>NC_055962.1:38863663-38866163 GCF_018492685.1 Alosa sapidissima | reverse complement strand
TAGGTGAGTCCGGGAGAAGCGACCACAGCCATGCTGTATGATTTGACTGTTCTAGCGTAACAATAAGGAGTTGAACCCAACAATACAGTGGCCTTGTTCTGCTTGCCAAAAAGATTGATACAATGTAATGTTGGCCCATAAAACTACTGATAAACATGCGTTGTTTTTCAGCCTGGTTCAGAATGGGACATTATATTAGTAGGCAGATACGGTGTCCACTGCGGGCCAGGGCGCCCTAATAAGCCGTCTGATAAGTGGCTGTTTGGCCGCAGGTATCAGTCAAAATCAGGTCCTTCGCTCGCTAGAGATGGTTCGGAGCTGGAGACCCACGGGCCTGGGAAATTAATTGTTTGAGAACAACAAGCGTCATTCATTTATCTGCGAGCGGCTATCCACACAGCCTGTCGTCCATGTTTGAGACGGACTATTGACTTCTCTATAATATGGCAGTCTGAAGCAGGCCGCACTTCAGGCTCCTCCAACCCCTCACATCAACTCTCGCTGTGTGGTCCACACAAAACCCGGTTTGCACTCACAGCCTACTGTAATTCTTCAGAAAAAGGAATATTATTCATAGGCCTATATGTATCCCGTAACCTATCCCGTGTAGGCTAGCCTATCACCCGAAATGAAAGATTATTAGACAAGTTTAACTGTAGCTACAGTGACCTGAGGCGGAATGAATAGAGTTTGTCGTTAAATCATTAAAAAAATGTTTTCCTTGATATTTGTGTGTTGTTGCGCACAGGCCTCCTCCTCCCACGAGCTCACCAGTGACAATCACGGCTCTCTCTCTTTTCCTGGTTTTCCCGAAAGGAAAGCTCCTTGGGACGCCATATCCGTACAGCAGACATGCGAAAATAAACAAAAAGAGAACTTTCTCAAGTTTGTTTTCTGATTCGGTCTAGTCTTTCCTGGAATTGTAGATAATTATGCGTCAGCCAGGTGCGTGGTTTATAAAGCCAATCCGAAGTAACGGATGACCTCGTGCATTATAAGCATAATAGAGGCCAGTTGAAATGTTCGATAGAGAAAAAGGCTACAGCTGCATTTTAAAACAAGCTTATATGTTGGCATGTAAACATGTCACCAAAACCACAAACAAAACCTTAATATTTCAAACACATCATCTGCTTTATTTCAGGCATGGTCGCTATTTCTCCAGAATCGAAGTACATAAGTAAAATCAAACAGCCGACAGACATTATCAATGTTAATTGCTAATATATTTCGACTGTAAAAACGTCAGTGGTCCTTTGTAAATTAATTTTAAATTTTAAACAAATATGCGTCTTCTATGCTCAAAATGCAATCTTGTTTTGCAGTAATCCGATTATTATTATTGACAGAATATTTTATTTGTATTCTTTCTGTATGTCATTTGTACACCGACTATAAGTCTAGGCTATGATGGCCTAATATAACCAAAAAATCCTACATTTACACGTTAAATAATTATACTGTAAAGACCGCCGTGTTTTAGTCTGGCTGCAGTAAAGGACTGTGATTAATAATTTCCAGAGAAATAAAAAAAATGTAACAAACAAACAAAATGCGTTTTGAATTCAAAAAAGACGGGGCTGTGTAAACATAATTTAGAACAAAGTTGGCTTTTTACAAATCAGCTTCTCGGTTTTCTAGCCCGTGGTCCTGTGCAGTGTGTTGTGTTGGTCCTGTGTGGTTGTCCAGTGTTGTGTTGTTCTCATGGTTGTCTAGGTGTGAGCATGCGTGAGGTGTGATGAGCAGCACAGGTGAACATTAGTAGGCAGAGCATCAACAGAAATAGGCTGTAGGCGGAAATAAGGACGAGTGGGAATAGATCACTAGATGTAGCCTAATGGATGTGAATTCGCAACGAATTTCTTGTTTTATGAAATAACTAGGCCTAGGCTATTTATTTTTCATTTTATGAAATAACTATTTCTTTTTTTTATTTTATGAAATATCTACTTATTTATTTTTATTTGATGAATCCCACTATTCGTTAAATTGTGTCATGGATGTAGGCTATCCCGTTGCTTACATCGCAGCCAATGCGCAGGCCTACGTCCAAACACGAGCCAGATGAGGCTCTAATATAGGCTACCTTTATTTAATCAGGCTCTAATATAGGATACCTTTATTTAATCAGGCTCTATCTAATATAGGATACCTTTATTTAATCAGGCTCTAATATAGGCTACCTTTATTTAATCTGAAACGGTAGCTGGGTTCCAGCCCTGCCTTATGCGTGTGCGCGTGTGAGTGTGAATATATACTTTGGGGATCTGGGAACGACGAGAGAAATGTTGGTAGCCTCAACGAATGACGTAGCCTAGTGTTAACAAAGTTATGGGAAACGTGCCCCAGATCTGTTCAAGCTGGCTGGGAAGGAGGCTAGATTATGGGATAGGCTTCAGGTTTTAGCGAACTAATCACCGAATAGGCATACCTGCAAATGATCTAATAACCTAACAAAGACGAGAAATCGAATCAATCAAACAAAAAGCCAACAAAGAAG
>NC_055962.1:38841163-38848663 GCF_018492685.1 Alosa sapidissima | reverse complement strand
CTTTACACCTTTCTGTTCGGTAAGGTCAGCTGTTTATTCTGATATATGGTTTGTTATGTGTTGAACGAAGGGTTTGTGAAGTATTCCACCGAGATGTATGGGTAGGAAGATGGGCGCAGAACCTTCAGTACAATTATGATTAAATTGAATTATATTATTCACTTAAGCGTAATTTTCTCGCAAACCGTTCACCACAGCATGTGATGTGATAGGCTACTTGTGATGTCTGTGTGATGAGTAGGCTCGTTCGCGAGTAGTTCAACTGAGAAGAATGGGTGAATTTGGATGCACTTTCTTTCTTGTCGTGCGCTGTCACTTTCTCCATTGCGTAAAAGACTAAATTAATTTGCACTGTGAATGCTTAGATTATTTTGACAGGCCATAGGCTAAATAAAAATCGTTATTAGTCGGACGCAAAACAGAATATTGAAAGAAGGGGGCGCCAACGATCGACATGGTTTGTGAAGTTAGTTGTATTGCCAACGTGCTTGATGTTAGTATGTCAGGTTTTACACACCGTGTACGTCTTGTCTAGTTTCCCATTAAATTAGTAGAATCCGAAATGTGCCCAGATGTCCGCTTTCCAAGCTTTGGGTGCGTTTTTAATTACCCGTCTATCGCGGTCATCTCCCTCCGTCATCTTGATTCTTTAGTGTTGTTGTTATGCTAGCTAGTGCTGCCGCTTAGCATGTAGCTACAGGCTGCGCATGTCATTACAACGTTGCTCCGGAAATGCCCCCAGAAGTAATTGAAACTTCACAACTTTATTGTCCACTCAAGGCCAGAAAATAAATAGTGACATAATCGATTGTGGCACGTTGCCGCATCGATGCTGAATCGTGCATGCCCCGCATTGCAGTGCATCGCCGAATCGATTATTGTTGACACCACTACTATCTAGTGAACCAGCCCACATCTCCACCAGTTTAGAACCGAACCAAGGGATGCGTCATCAACAATGGGTGTTGCATGCAAAACAAAAGTTAATGAGATGCATAAACCGGAGAATAGATAGAACAGTTGTCCCGTAAAGAACGGCAGAAATTAGCTGTTTAAAATGCTAGTCATCGTCTGCAGTGTAATGCTAGTTGACTAGTTTTGTTTACTCATGGCAACAGTTGCTAAGGACGGAAAACTCATGCTGTTAGTCTTCTCCCCTCTGAGCGGTGAAGTGACACGCCCACTCCAGTTCACAGGAAGTGACACGCCCTCTCCGGTTCGCAGGAAGTGACACGCCCACTCCGGTTCGCAGGAAAAATAATTATTTTCAGGTTCAAGCTCTGAACCAAAGTACCATGTTCCGAACCGTTTTTTTGTTTGGTCGAAATGCTCCGATCGGTACAGTGTGTGTGTGTAGTATTCTACCACGGAACCCTCCTGCCAGGCTGTGAGGGTCAGAGACATGTATACGCACCACCACATCCCTTATGGAATCAAATCAGACTCAAAGGCTTTGTATGTGTGTAATCACCACATGAGACTGTAGAAATGATTTCTGTGAAAAGTAACTGTCAATATTAAAAATATGCACTACACTTACAGATCTGTTTTACAGCTACAAATCATCCTACAGTTACAAATATTTGACCATTACAAATATATTCATTAGTTTCAAATCAATGCTCACTTACACAAACCTGCCCTACAGTTACACGTAACAGCTACACTAGTGTGTTAGCCTAGAAATCTAGACGCACCCTAATTTGCTCAGCCTGTACGTCTAGTATCAAACCATAGGGATTTCTATTGGCTGACGCCGTGGACTTCATCCAATGGTTCAATTCCAGACTATACATTTCAATGATATAGGATGGCCCACCAGGCTACTAGTGTGTGTGTGTCCTCATGAGTTTTTATCTGTGGACACCAGTGTGTGTGTGTGTGTGTGTGTCCTTATGAGTTTATATCTGTGGACACCAGTGTGTGTGTGTGTGTGTGTGTCCTTATGAGTTTTTATCTGTGGACACCAGTGTGTGTGTGTGTGTGTGTGTGTGTGTGTGTCCTTATGAGTTTTTATCTGTGGACACCAGTGTGTGTGTGTGTGTCCTTTTGAGTTTATATCTGTGGACATTAGTGTGTGTGTGTGTAGACAGGGGCGTCATGCAAGCCAAAATTCGGGGGGGGGGCACAATCAGGCATTTTTTTTTTGGGGGGGGGGGGGTTATTTTAGAGGGGGGCCGGAGATTTCTCCCCCTGGAAATTTTGAAATTCTGGCTGCTAAACATACCATTTCAATGCAGGTTGGGAGGGACAGAAATACCTTAACAGAGCAAGCAGCAACCCTCCTCTATCTGAGGACTAAGCTAAAGTATCTATTTTGTAAGTTAATGTAAAACAGACAGGTTGGTGAAAGAACTGTAAGCTCAAATTCAGCTCATTAAAGTGTAAGCTCATTAAAGCATGTTTAGACACACATATTTACACTTAGGCGTACTACACATGATTTTAAAAACCGTACCATTGCAGTTGTTATGATTTGATTGATATGTGACCTAAGAACAATCTTACATCTTACGTCTGAATTTGTGGTGCTCAGAAATTAAATTTTAATCTTAATTCATGTGATGAAGGACTTTGAAAGAAGTTTGACAGGTTTCAGTGCTGAGTAAGGTAAACACTAAATATTTGCATATTTTACTACTAGTAATATATTTTTTTATTACCATTATGGCAAGCAATAGGCTACCTCATTTGTAAGTTGCTACCTGAAAATCATGAGCAAGTGACCCAATAATAACCTACGTTATGAGCACATGAGAGAGACTATTATACTTTCTTGCCCTCTACATCACGGTCACACATAGCTATCCTATGTATATAAAATCTGTAGGCCTCCTTTTGAACGGGTAGCCTATCCCTTTTCACTACATGGATTAGCTGCCAGATACGTGAATAGAACAAGTGGAGAAACATCCAACGCAATGCCTTGGTACAGTAGGCCTAATGTTATTAGGTTGGATTTTGTAGTCACTGCAAATGCAACACCCTCGTTTCTATGAAACTGAAAACAATTGAACCAGGAGACTTTGCCAAATATTTTTAATATTTGTAAGAGTAGCCTAGGCTACATTATACACCATGTACAGTATAGGCTAACGTTAACGTAATGCTCTGAATTCGCGGCCAACATCAAATCCATAGTTCTAACTTTTTGATCACCAATTCAAAATTTCCTGGTTAACCACAAATAATTCCACTACTTTTTATTGCTTAGCTAGACTACTTACCACTTCAACACTATTGACTGTATCTGTTTAAACTGTAGCTGTAACAGTTCAACTGTTCAAACTTGAGCGTTAACTGTAACAGTTCAACACAAGCAAAACATTGCAAGCTCAATGCGCGTGTGAGTTGTTACGGGAACATACACAGACACCAATTTTAGGAAAAGGGCTAATGTTGACCGGTCTTCAGCTGGTTTATTCCACATCCAGAAGATGCACTTGAGTCGTTATGGGCTCTGGCTTATTATGGAGCATAATAGGAACAAAGTTATGATCAAAACAATGATCAGGGAGGAAAAATCTGAGGGGGCACGTGCCCCCTTTACTTCAATGGGCATGACGCCACTGTGTGTAGAGAAGGGATACCTGTGTGTGTGTAGAGTGTGAGTTACATGGCTGTGTACTAGTGTGTGTGTGTGTGTGTGTGTGTGTGTGTGTGTGTGTGTGTGTGTAGAGTAGGGATACTTATGTGTGTGTGTGTGTGTGTGTGTGTGTCAATAATCACCCCCCCCACACACATACACACACACACAGACACAACACAGACACAACAAACACACGCACACCCACACTCACACTGAGGCGCTGGCTATTGTAGAAGTGGCTTGTGATGACCTTGTGACGACCTTGTGATGACCTTTTGATGACCTTGTGATGACCTCAGGTGCCGCGCCCACTGGCCATGAAGAAAGATGGCATCCAGACTCGCAAACGCAAACCCAAGAACCTCAGCACGAACAAACCTGGTATGTGCCACAGTACAGTACACACACACACACACACACACACACACACACACACACACACACAGAATCAGACACCACACACACACACACACACACACACACACACACACAGAATCAGACACCACACACACACACACACACACACAGAATCAGACAACACACACACACACACACAAACACACACACACACACACACAGAATCAGACACCACACACACACACACACACACAGAATCAGACACCACACACACACACACACACACACACACACACGGGACGGAGCACCCTAGACTTTTTGCCGAATCGATAAAGTTCCGGCACCAGTGTGAATGGGTCAAGGCGGAAAGGGGAATCTGGGCGGGCATTTCACTAGTTCACATTCTGTAATTTGCAAAAGATATAATAGCGTAATAGAAAAGCATGTTTGCCGAAGTCTCTGGCCAGGGTCCTGAAGTGAATAGCGGGATGGTGCAGGCAGGAGTCGTACACCCCAAAAACCCTATAGCCAGGACCACGCAAAACAAATTCAACGGGAGAGCGCAAGGTGCTAAGATATTAGTGATAGGCGTCGGAGGACCACGGCCGAGAGTTTGGAGCGCCTGATCGGACAGACCGTTATTTGCCGCGTTGGTGGCACCAAAAATAATGAGTAGAGTAACGGCCTGCTGGGATTCCGACTGGCGTTAGAACTGCGTTTGAAACCAGAAGAGTAACGGAGCGTCCGGAGTCTGGAGCAAACAGGGCATCTATCCGTGCGATGGAAAGATGAAATGAGCAAATTAGTAGCCTATAGGGCTGCAGGGGAGAGTCAATCTTGAACGTGACAGCCCAAAAACATGGGCAACATCAACATCTAATGCACCCCAATAAGGACATTAATTCCATAGCCCAACCAGGGCTGCACATTTTGCGGAAAAAGCCCGATGATATGTGTAGAAATGAGGTTACTCTTAAATGTTTGAGTGTGCGTGTGTAATAATTAGTCCCTATTGCCTTGTAAGCTACCTTATAATTACAATGTCAGTTTGCTTATCCCTTTACCTGCACTTTTTAAATTATTTCCATCAAGCTACATCAAACCATTTTCAATCATCAGTTGCTGCCTGCCTTCTAAAACCTACTATTTAGTGATCTAAATCCATCCGTAATAGAACGTAACTTTATTATGTAATGTAACTTGTTATGTACACTTGTTATGTAACTTGTTAATGCTGCAGCTGAACGACAGTCTGAAACTCACACTTGGCGTCATTGGATTTCACACACATGTAAAAGAAAAGCTAACTTTTATGCACAAGCTACGTTTTGCACAAGCTACGTTTGATACTTTTTCTTTGTCTAAATGTTCACTCCTCACAAGTCTAACTTACATTTTACAATGCAGGGACTGTAACTACAGATATACTAGTTATAAATCATTACTTTATTTAGGCAGAATAAGTTCGTTGTGGTTTCCAAGCTCATTAATGTTAACGTTAGCGGTCTTCCACTGATATTCATGGCATTAGCTAGCTTTGTGGTTAGCTAGTCTATGATGAGCCCTTATTTAGCAATGGATAATGTCATACTGCAAATTGTAAAACTTACGCTTTCAAAATAACAGGCCGGGGAGAGATGATACGTCTCACTGCTATAACTGTCACGCTATTAAAGAAATACATCTTCAGTCACATTGTCAAAAGTTAAAAGGACAGACAGTCAACTACACTGTAACAACGTAACGTAATTACTATCTAATTCCGCTTCACTCTCAGCTTATTTAACAGCAGCAAAACTGGACATTGTTTTCACAAATTTTGTCATGCTTATTTGAGTTAAGAGAACTGATGGGAATGTTCTTTTAATTGTTATTTCAAGCAATGTATGTCTCGTAACCAAATCACCATGAACGTGTTGCATGAACAGAGGAGGAGAAGCTGGAGGAACGGAGGAGAGGAAAGAGGAACTGATTGTTGGAAGTAGTTGAGATTGTAGTTCTGCTTTCCTTGCGGAACGAGGGAAACCGATCCCACGCGCATCCAACTTTGCTCTAACCAAAGAGATGGCCCGCGGCGGAGGAGTAGTTCTCTTTCTTCGGGTCGTGCAGCGGATTTTGCTGTTATTAGAACCAGGCGAGCTATTGGATGCCCATGAAGGAGCTGGGGAAGCCAGTCTGCGCGACCGGCGTCTTGGCTCCAGGGGGAAGGCAACTTGACGCGGCCGCCCACGACTAAGAACATCAGAAGCAGGAAGAGCAGGTGGAGTGGGTGGAATACTGGAGTATGTAGATTGAGCTCCATTTTAGTCTTGCGCTGATGCTGCAACTTCGGCAGGTAGACTGAAGGAGGCGGAGAATAAATAGCCTGACTGACTGAAGGAGGCGTTTGTAAACGCCGTTTGGATGCACCAGTGTGAATGGGTCAAGGCGGAAAGGGGAATCTGGGCGGGCATTTCAATGCTATGTCCAGCCCACCACAGGAGATTGTAAATAAATCTAACTGATCAAAAGCAGCAATAGCAGAGACAGCACATTATGTCAATCTTTAAATTCACAAAGTCTCCAGTCATTTAATGTCTGCTAGAGTTGACTGTAGCTCGGAATGCAATCGGTTGCCATAATAGGCTATCCTAAAATCCAGCGATAAAACAAATCATGAACTCATGAGCGTCTGTCTGCCCTATATGTATATCCTCTGATTGTAATGCTTATCTAGGCGATATTTGTAACATTTATTTTGTATTTGGCCTGTTATAAAATCATGTAGGCCTATTGAACAATTTAAACACATTGTGAACCCCAAAGTTGGAGACATGCATAGACATTGCTGCAAATTTAAAACCGGATTACTCTGGAACTGTACATGGGAATGCTTTACACTTTTGTGTTAGTTAAGGTCTGCTGTTTATTCTGATATATGGTTTGTCATGTGTTGAGGGAAAGTTCACGAAGTATTCCACCAAGATGAATGGGTAGGGAGACGGGCACAGAAAATATGATTAATTCAAGTTACTTTTCTCGCGAACCGTTTACCACAACAACTAACCACTAACATTGTTTAAAAGCTGAGAAAAAGCTCTTTCGTGTGATACATGTGATGTCTGTGATGAATAAGCTACTTCGCAAGTAGTTCAGCAAATTTGGGTGGGACAGAAATAGCTTTACAGAGCAGCAGCTCTGGCCATATCGGCTCTGGCTCACATGATGTACTGCTTCAAATGCATTATCGCTTCACTACCCAACACGCGAACAAGAAAGAAAAGAAAAAAGAAACCAATGTGCTTATGTCGCGATTTCCGATAGGCCCAGGCCTAGAGAAAAGACAGCTATGGTAACCTAACAAGTAGGATTTGCTTTGCCTACTCTGCTGTTTGGTTGTCCCAAACTTTGAGACGATCCATACTCGCATTAACTGAATCTTATCAACCCGAACTGCGATGTTCCAAACAGAGTGACAGGTTGCAATGCCTAATAATCTCACTGCCTACGGCATAACTGATACAGTGCGCCTAGGCCTACTGTTAAACACCTGAAAAATATTAAGCTGCTGTTTT
>NC_055962.1:38818663-38836163 GCF_018492685.1 Alosa sapidissima | reverse complement strand
CAGCTGTTATCAGAGCCAATACAAAATGGACCCTTTTCAGCAGTGTCTTTTAATGCTTTGTCATTTGTTAATCACACCTTTTATAATTTTGACATGATCTATTAGATGTATATTAAATTATATCTGTCCACAATAACAATTCTGTGTGTCTTGAATGTCTTAAAAATATTGGAGAGGTAACATGTGCTTTTTACAGCATAATCCTCTGGGGATCAGGCGAACAGAACCTATTATCAGCTAATAAGCTAGCAGCTGAGAAGCTAGCAGCTAAGAAGCTAGCTCAGCTAATAAGCTAGCAGCTGAGAAATTGTGAAGAGTTGGACAACTCCCCAGAAGTAATTGTGATAAAAAAAATCCCTGTGTCTAGTTCTCATGTAAAGCTAGAGACTGTCATGAAGTGTTCAGTTCTATCTCATCTAAGGCTATATACTGTCATATCAGTTATAGTTACACTGTCATTTTCAGTTCTATCTCATCTAAGGCTAGAGACTGTCATGTCAGTTATAGTTATACTGTCATGTTCCGTTCTATCTCATCTAAAGCTAGAGACTGTCAGGAAGTGTTCAGTGCTATCTCATGTTAAGGCTAGAGACAAGTTTGGCATAGAGCACCTACACCTTTTGTCCAAAGCACAATAACTAAACCATGTAGGAGGCTCAAATGTTGCATGCTGGTACATAAATAGGAATAGTATGTAGTAAAATCGTCACTTTTGGTCTGGATGATCCTGCATGGTCATAGCTGTTCCTCAAAGTTGATCAAAATTGTATTGGAGTTTTTGGCTGAGCTCTGTTTAGGCCTTCAGAAGACATATTTTTGCTCAACATAGGCTCTTAATTTATTTTCCTTATTGAGTTAAGTAGAAACACTCTCACAAAAAGCAATGAACCGAAAAGAAATATCTTCAGGGTCTGAACAGCAGACCTCACACGTCTGAAAAATCATTTTGGTTCTCATTTTTAGAGCTCTAGCATGAGATGGGTGGCTCAGCGCTGAGCTGCTCTGGCAAGGGATGGAGCGTGCTTTGGCTGAGCCTGTGGCTCCTTTGCAGTCACTGAAAACTAAAATGTCACATGGAAACAAGGCACCCTTGTCAGTGTCATACCTGTCGAGTACTTTGAAAGGTGACATCAAGAGTAGAAGACTTCACAAATGTAGACTAATGCCAAACATCAGCATGTTCCAAACATGTAGGCCTACAGGCACTTTGCTTGTCTTACAATGTAGCTGTTGGCTTGAACGCTATAATATACATATGGGTCGCGACTTTATGAACATGGGAAATTGTGGGTCCCAAAGCCAGACCAGTTAAGAACCCCTGACATAGAATACTACCCACCATCATTTCCGTACAATGAATGTAGAACAACAACTTTAACAGGTCGGCCTCTTTTTAAACTGAACTGCATTTCTCTTTTTGTGCTATAAATGCATGCCTATTGCCTACATACATGACTGGCAACATGGGGGACAAACAGAATAACATCCTGCAAGGTGTCCTGATATACAGAACTAATGAACTTGGTGGAGGAAACTCTTCCTGCATCGGGGAGGTCTTTGCATCCGTCTCCTCCAGTATGTATGCAGACCCCGGCGGATGTTATCCCTGACATACATCCCATTAAGTGGTTTCAATACTGTCCTGTAGTGACAATGAACATCAGCTATTAGGTACTTAAGGTCATGGGGTCAAAGGTCATCATATGGGGTCCATGTCCTAATGTTCTCCCCCAGTATCTTATCTGTGTCGTTTTCACATTTTAGTCTTGACTTGACACACCTGACAATTCAAGCTCCTGAAGTTAGTTACTTTTTATTTTTTCAACTTTCAATGTTCTAAGGGGATGATGAAACAGAAAAGACAGATATAAAGCTTTTAACTTGTCTACAGGGTGACATGGGAATTGGCGGCACAAACAAATAAATTGGGTTTAAAACCCATGTTGACAATTTTGGCTCCCTCAGTTGACTTTTCTATTAAGTTTTTCCAACATCAGACATTTCCAGAGGGGATCGTAAAAGGGAAAAGTTGTATCTAACACTTACGTTGGTCACAATGTGGCAATACTGCAAGAAAAAGGAGAAATGGGTTTACAATTTACGCTGTCCTTCCAAAAGGGTAATGAAATTAGTATTTGTATGGACAAATCGCTACTGAGGTCAACTTTAGAGCTGAATATAGGGACTTGGCCAAGGGACATCATCGGGCACCCACCCTATTCTTATGGAGCAGTGTTACTCATTACCGCCCCTATTCTTATGGAGCAGTGTTACTCATTACCTATTCTTATGGAGCAGTGTTACTCATTACCTATTCTTATGGAGCAGTGTTACTCATTACCACCCTATTCTTATGGAGCAGTGTTACTCATTACCCACCCTATTCTTATGGAGCAGTGTTACTCATTACCACCCTATTCTTATGGAGCAGTGTTACTCATTACCTATTCTTATGGAGCAGTGTTACTCATTACCTATTCTTATGGAGCAGTGTTACTCATTACCCACCCTATTCTTATGGAGCAGTGTTACTCATTACCTATTCTTATGGAGCAGTGTTACTCATTACCCACCCTATTCTTATGGAGCAGTGTTACTCATTACCTATTCTTATGGAGCAGTGTTACTCATTACCTATTCTTATGGAGCAGTGTTACTCATTACCACCCTATTCTTATGGAGCAGTGTTACTCATTACCTATTCTTATGGAGCAGTGTTACTCATTACCTATTCTTATGGAGCAGTGTTACTCATTACCACCCTATTCTTATGGAGCAGTGTTACTCATTACCCACCCTATTCTTATGGAGCAGTGTTACTCATTACCGCCCCTATTCTTATGGAGCAGTGTTACTCATTACCCACCCTATTCTTATGGAGCAGTGTTACTCATTACCGCCCCTATTCTTATGGAGCAGTGTTACTCATTACCTATTCTTATGGAGCAGTGTTACTCATTACCCACCCTATTCTTATGGAGCAGTGTTACTCATTACCGCCCCTATTCTTATGGAGCAGTGTTACTCATTACCTATTCTTATGGAGCAGTGTTACTCATTACCCCCCTATTCTTATGGAGCAGTGTTACTCATTACCCACCTTATTCTTATGGAGCAGTGTTACTCATTACCTATTCTTATGGAGCAGTGTTACTCATTACCCTCCCTATTCTTATGGAGCAGTGTTACTCATTACCCTCCTTATTCTTATGGAGCAGTGTTACTCATTACCCCCCCTATTCTTATGGAGCAGTGTTACTCATTACCTATTCTTATGGAGCAGTGTTACTCATTACCTATTCTTATGGAGCAGTGTTACTCATTACCTATTCTTATGGAGCAGTGTTACTCATTACCACCCTATTCTTATGGAGCAGTGTTACTCATTACCTATTCTTATGGAGCAGTGTTACTCATTACCCTCCCTATTCTTATGGAGCAGTGTTACTCATTACCCACCCTATTCTTATGGAGCAGTGTTACTCATTACCACCCTATTCTTATGGAGCAGTGTTACTCATTACCTATTCTTATGGAGCAGTGTTACTCATTACCTCCCCTATTCTTATGGAGCAGTGTTACTCATTACCTATTCTTATGGAGCAGTGTTACTCATTACCTATTCTTATGGAGCAGTGTTACTCATTGCCTATTCTTATGGAGCAGTGTTACTCATTACCCTCCCTATTCTTATGGAGCAGTGTTACTCATTACCTATTCTTATGGAGCAGTGTTACTCATTACCTATTCTTATGGAGCAGTGTTACTCATTACCTATTCTTATGGAGCAGTGTTACTCATTACCCACCCTATTCTTATGGAGCAGTGTTACTCATTGCGCGGCTCGCGAGCCACATGTGGCTCGTCAAGCTATAATTGGTGGCTCGCATGGTAGCTTTGGCGAGATTTTTTTGAGAAGGCCTAAACTGTTTGCCAAAGGCCATCATCTCTGTGGCCCCACCTTGATAAAAAAGTAGGCTCTGATTTAGCCAGAGGCGATTCTAGAGTCTGTGGGGGCCCCAAGCAAAAAATCCAAGGGGGCCCTACCAACAAGTGTTATCACCATTAGGTTATTATGTTAAATAATAAAAATACAAAAAGCGTATTATAAAAATTATTATATTTTGACATGTATCTCACAAAATATCATTATGAGTGCCAAGGTGTATGCACTCATAATGATTCTCTACAACAACTTTTTACTGCATTGCCATGAACAAAGTAGAGGCAAAAAAGGGGTTTCTTTGTTGAACAAATTGGGATGCAATGTGAGCCTTGAATTGGATGCCATGCAGGAATTTGCTAGGATCTCAAAACTCTATGAGCTATGAACATGCTTTGCCATAGAGAAACACACGATAGCGTTGGGGTAAGTCCAGCTATATGAAGTTATTATTTTGAAGGATGTACTGGTATTAAATATGCTGTGCTGTACTATATTGTATTTTAGTATGTGAGACATGTAGTAAATATGCTGTACTATATTGTATTTTAGTATGTGAGACGTGTAAATATGCTGTACTATATTGTATTTTAGTATATGAGACGTGTAAATATGCTGTACTATATTGTATTTTAGTATGTGAGACATGTAGTAAATATGCTGTACTATATTGTATTTTAGTATGTGAGACGTGTAAATATGCTGTACTATATTGTATTTTAGTATGTGAGACGTGTGAATATGCTGTACTATATTGTATTTTAGTATGTGAGACGTGTAGTAAATATGCTGTACTAGTATTTTAGTATATGAGATGTGTAAATATGCTGTACTATATTGTATTTTAGTATGTGAGACGTGTGAATATGCTGTACTATATTGTATTTTAGTATGTGAGACATGTAGTAAATATGCTGTACTATATTGTATTTTAGTATATGAGACGTGTAAATATGCTGTACTATATTGTATTTTAGTATGTGAGACATGTAAATATGCTTTTCTGTGCTGTATGTTAAAAGCTTGAAAATAGTCTGCACCGTGTGAGAGAGAGTGAGAGAGAGAGCAAGTGTGTGTGTGTGTGTGTGTGTGTGTGAGAGAGTGAGAGAGAGTGCTTTGCATGTGGGATGCGTTACATTTGCACATAGGGATCTGACATTATTTTAAATGTTCATCTGAATGTTCCTGTGGATCAGCTGACAGAAAAAAACAGTATCGGCCTGTACACATGAGAACATATTCAACTTTAATTATAATATCGGCCTGTGCACATTACATAGTCAACTTTAATTATAATGTCGGCCTGTGCACGTGAGAACATATTCAACTTTAATGTCAAATAACGATATCAGCCTGTATACATTACATATTCAACTTTAATGTCAGAACCATATCAGCATGAGAACATATAATAAATAACAATATCAACATGAGGATAATATCATAATATATATATAATAACACATATATAACATCATATGTATTATAATCTTTAATGTCTGAGACTTGCTCTGCTCATCAGCTCTAGGGTCTGACAGTAACATGACCAGTGGAGACAGACCTCTGTTAGTAAATCTAGTTAGTTACAAGTTATGAGGAATTAAAACCCACTCTACGACAAAAATCAAATACTTCGGCAGTAAACAAAGCAAGGCTGTTGGCAACGTATTGCAGATCGGGTAGCCTAAATGCCTAAAAGTAAAGTTTTATTCCCACATGTGCTTCAAATATGTGTTACGGAGGATTAGTAGCTTGCGGAATGTCTGAAATGAGTTGAAATAATTATAATAATTATAATAAATGATAATAAATAGCCTATTTATTATATAATTATAATAAATAGCCTATTTTGAGTTCATAGAAAGGCCTACAGATGCAACCCAATTCAGAAGTGGGCATATAGATTACAGTAATAAGGATAATTAAATAATAGTGGAAGGCCGATTATGGAGGGGGTTGAGGGAGGCATTCGGTCGGATTCTGGTGCTGTGGAAATGTGTAGCCTTTATGTGCAGGGTACAGTAATATGACATTCAATTCAACAAGTTTGTTAAAATGGTGATTTTAATTTATTAGGCCTACTGTAGGCTATGTCCGATTTATTCTTGCTCAGATGTTCAGCATACTGTAGGCCTATGTCCGATTTATTTTCGGACATACAGTATTCTTGCTCAGATGTTCAGCATCACCGATGGAATACATGAATGTCCACGTACAGGCATTGCTATGAGACGTCTTCCTAGATCATCTGACAAAGATAATGAATTCCCTCGGCTGACAATCTATATCTTCATAGAGAATATCGTCCGGGTAGGCTATATATATTTTCTGGCGGTCTCTAAAACCCCTCGCCCCTGCGAAGAGAGTCCCTCACGATTTGCGCTCCGATGTCGTATGGATCATCCAGGTACGCCGATGTCTCGGGAGAAATTGTTAGTGGAGGGGTGGTACTTATAAAGGGTGTGGTTAACGGAAACCTCAGGTTAACCAAGAACATAACCTGCTTGGAGCAGGTTTGAGATGCAGCGTAAATTGCCATGGCAGCATACCTCGGTTAAAACCTATCCACCTTTCGTAGTACGGGTTAATCGGGAAGTTACGCCACACGTGATCAAGTTACTCTCGAAGTTACCCAGATAAGCCAGTAACCCCGCTTCGTAGTACAGGCCCCAGTCTGACCAGCGGAGACAGAGCCCTAGTAAATAGTTAGTAGACCAGTCTGAGCCTTTGACTAGCGGAGACCCCTGTTAGTAAATCTAGTTAGTAGACTAGCGGAGACCCCTGTTAGTAAATCTAGTTATTAGACTAGCGGAGACCCCTGGCTAGTAGTCTGCTTAGCAGTGACAGACAGCTGACAGATTAGGATTTATGGCCAGCCCTCTACAAGAAGGCTAGACTAGACTCCACAGCCAAAGCCTGAAACTCTGACAGCCAGGCCAAGGACTGAATAAAATAGCCAGAGCTTTAGAGCCTTAAAATCACATTTACATTAGCATATAATATACAGCCTACTTTATGTTTAGGCTATGTGTATGTGTGTGTGTGTGTGTTTTGGCCGGTTTTACCATTTGTGGGTTGAAACCTTTATACTGTATGATGACTGTAGCCTATCTGAGCACCTATGTGTCCAGGTAACCCAGTAAACTAGACCTCTCTTCTCAGCCGAGGCAGCCAGGGACATATCGGTACCACCAGCGGACCTAATCCGTTTCTCTTCAGCCAATCAGAGAGCGCAGCAGCTATTAATACCTCCCACTCCGCGCGGGGCGGGGCATCACACCAGAGGCGCCAGTCACTCACTGGTGACTCGACTCTAAGCCCATAACCCACGAGCCAATCAGAAAGGTGAGTCGATCTGACGATTTCGTGTGATTGAAAGGATTGTGTGACTCGGTGGGTTGTTTATTGGCGACACGCGCCGCCTGGATGAAGAAACTACAGGTGAGGCTCGAGCGTTACCGATCTGACCCGGCGAAGGAGCGCGTCTAACATCTGACCGAGCAGCATTGTAGAGCAAAGATGGACATCCTCAAGTCACTGGGACACCCCGAGGAAATATTCAACCTCTTCAAGTTTAAAATGGGCGGCTGTCGAACTGTCATGCCGAAACTGGACTACGTGAGTATTGTTGATAAATAAATGTAGCCTGCCTCCGTGCTGTGTTCTGACTGTTGGATGAAGATTAGATAGTCAATATCGTTGCACCGTGAACGTCTGTGTGGCCATTGTATCTGCGTCGGAAATAATGTTTAAGTTTGGCTATTCAGAGTCGCGCATGTTAGGCTACTTCAGATGTCGCTTCGTGCTGTAAAATGAGTTGACACAGTAAACATGCAAACCAGCGGCTGTATGACGGAACGACTCGTGTGTGTGTCCGATAGCCTACCAGGACCATTTAGATGAGTAACCTACTAACGACTGATAAAGCGACGGCGATGTTGGAAAGCGTATAGGCCTACTACTGACCTAATGGTGCAGCTTTGCGTTACATAACACGATTGAGTGGGTTCACCCGGTAAATGATGCTCCGCGCGCGGTTGATGTGTAGGCAAGGCTAGGCTACTTAATCCCGCACGAATCAAATCAACTCCAATATCACCGACACTTGGCCTGCATGTCATAGCCTATCTGTGTGTCCTATCGTCCTGCTGTAGCCTAATGTGTGTGTGTGTGTGTGAAAGAAAGACCTTGTAGCGCAGCATGGATCTCACGGCGGAAGTGTGCCTTTAACTTACGGTGGCTACTTTCAGAATTCTGCTTCCTTGTTTCTATAGTTAGGTGTGCTTGTTTCATGAACGCGTTTGAAAAGAGCGCATTCACTCAGAGCCGTATACAGATATCTTTATACGGCTCTGCATGCACTCGCTGAGCTCAGGGAGACTGATGCACTCGTTACTAGAATCAAGCCGTTTCCAGCAGGTCGTAACTTGTGTCTAGTCAGTGTCGACCGCGAGAGGGCGCCATCTGCTTAGTTTACACCGAGCCGTAAAGACAGGCCCGTATGGCCCCGAGTTTGTGGAGTTTACATTGCAATACCGTTTTGCTTCTCACCAGCCTAACTGTAAGGGCTACTTAATCTTTTCTCGGGTTGAGGTTGTCCTGATAGCAGTGATAGTTAAGGCCTTAACCATCTTTGCTGATAATCACTGTTTGGTCGGCCTCCTCCCACTAACCATGGGCTTGGATAGGAAATGTCATGTTTTATGCTACTACAGCAGGTCTTTATTGTAGCTAAAAGGGAACGTTTTGCTTTGAGTCGCTACCATGAACCGCCAGAACATTATTTATATCCGTAATATACAACACATGGGCTCTGTCCTAACCGTAGACTGTTTGTAACACAGAAGTTGTTCTGCGTAGTTCCGTAAACTTGACACAAGTTGAAGTCAAGTGCCCTCCCCTTCCATAGACAGTAAAAGAAAGTCCCCTTCCCCCTGGCTTGGCAGCTAGTTTGACTGGCGTGCGACGCCCACCAACAACGCTGCACGTTTCTCTCCTGCACACTGCGTACAGCGACTTTTTCATCAGTAAAAAAACGACTGGCCACTGGTCTGAGTGGCCGTTGCTTTGTCCTCGCCCCATGGCTGGAGCGTGCTGCAAATGTTCCACGTCTCTGTCGGTGTTCAAACGCTCTCTGTCCGTCACCTCACGGGGGTCCGGTCCTGCCTCGCGACCGATCCATACGTGGGGAAGGCTGGGCGAGAGAGGTGTGCACGAGGGGTGTCTGGCGGCTCGTCCCTCCGCACTGAAAGCGGCTAGCTCTTACCGACACCCTGTGTTTCTCTGCTTCTCCTATCAGGAATCCATGAGCGAGAGCTTGCGGACATGCTACGTCTACCTCAATCAGACCAGCCGAAGTTTCGCAGCCGTCATCCAAGCGCTGGACGGAGAGTTAAGGTAAGACAAATAGCCAGCTTGCCGATTTTAGCAACCCCACTCTCTCTTTCCCACGAACACAACCTGCTTCTCGCGCAACAAAGCATGCATGCACGGGGCGTGTCCTACAACATGTAAACAACTGAACATGACGTTGTAAAACTGCGCATGACCTTGGCCTACATAATAACTACAAATTCAGCACAGTAGTCAAATGTAACATTAGCCTATATTCATAAAACCGCTGCCTGTCACTTGTCAGTAGGTTAGCAGTGGTTCTGCGATGGACTTCGTGACCGGCACTCTAACAACACAGATGCCCTCCGTTCTAATTTAAGCCCCCTCCAGTTCTGCTTACTTGAGTATCAGGGCCGTTTTGTAACACATAGCTTGACTTGACCTCGGAAAGGTCGCAGGGCTCCACAGAGTTTTGACAGCTTAAGGCATGACTAGCGGACAGGGCTAGCGGGCAGGACTAGCGGACAGGGCTAGCGGGCAGGACTAGCGGACAGGGCTAGCGGGCAGGACTAGATGGCAGGGCTAGCGGGCAGGCTTTGGTAATGTGGGCTGCACACTCCAAGTATTTCTCCCTGCAGTGAGAAGACCAGACATTACGCAATGCTATTGCTTTCTCGTACTTACTGTTTGCCAATGAGGAACAGTGCACTGGTCCACTAGCCCTGTCCGCTAGTCCTGCCCGCTAATCCTGCCATCTAGTCCACTGGCCCACTAGTCCACTGGTCCACTAGTCCTGCCCTCTAGTCCAGTGTTTCTCAAAGTGTGGTCCGGAGACCACTGGTGGTCCGCAAGCTATCCCAAGTGGTCCGCGAGCAGACGTGGTAAAATATAATATAGATGAGTTGTTTGCAATATTGAACCAACTTGTATGTAAATCCAAACATTTCTGCAACACTGTCTATGTAAGCTATGCTAGTTTAAATCATATGAATCCTCTGAAACAATAAGCAAGGTGCAAAGACTATAAGCAAGGTGGTTCAGTGAGTAGGCCTGTTGTGTAATACTGTTGAAGTAGGTCTACTGTTTTTTTTTTTTTTTTTTAGCTAGGTGGTCAGTGACTTTTTTTATTGGTTAAGTGGTCCTTGGTCTGAAAAAGTTTGAGAAACACTGCTCTAGTCCGCTAGTCGGGGCCGTTATTTAGCTTTGCAGCTGGGATGTCCAGCTTCGTCTGTGACTGCGGTCAGCTGACGGTGTGACCGACCGTAGGAGCTGTTGAGGGAAGATGACGGGCCTGGCCTGCTACACACACACACACACACACACACACACACACACACACACGCACACAGGCCTGGCCTGAGCCAGCCACTCTGATGACCACATGTGAGCACCATGACCGCTCATAAGTTCTTCTGTCCCTGGGCGGCATGTGGCACCCCATACATGGTCCGCCCCCCCATGGGTCCAAGTCCAATGGACCCCCCCCCCCCATGTTAAAACGGTCTCTCCATTTTCATCCCAAACTCTTAAACTCTGCCCCCCCACGTTAAAACTCTTAGGGGCCGTTTATACGAGAACGATTGCGAAGGAAGACGACAAAATATTTTATCATAAGTGCCTTTCGTTTCCACGGCGACCCCGCCATCGGGGCTTGAAGACGCACAAATCTGAAGACTCCTTCCAGAGTGTAGAGTTTTGAAGACGACCCGGGTTGCGTCTCCGTCTAAACGGCTAAACCAAAGATCCTTGATTACCTCTCTGGCTAAACTGTCAAATTAGAATGTCTGCACGTGACGTACCGGGGTTCTATCACACCACCACCCAGCGGTCTGGAATGCATATCCAATCGAATATCACATACTCTTGCGTCTTCATATAAACAAAGATTTCCCCCTGAGAATGCTCGTCTAAACGCGAATAAAAAAATGAAGACGAGACGCCACTTCTGCGTCTTCTCTTTTCATCGTCACCGTATAAATGTAGCCTTAAACTCTGCCCCCCCCTCAGGCATGCGGTGTGCATCTTCTACCTGGTGCTGCGCGCTCTGGACACGGTGGAGGACGACATGAGCATTCCGCTGGAGCGCAAGGTTCCCATGCTCACGGGCTTCCACAGCTTCCTGTACCAGCCTGACTGGAGCTTCAGCGACAGCCAGGAGAAGGACCGCCAGGTGCTGCAGGACTTCCCCACGGTGAGCTGTGTGTGTGTGTGTGTGTGTGTGTGTGTACCTGTGTGTGTGTACCTGTGTGTGTGAGCGTGTGTGTGTGGGCGTGTGTGTACCTGTGTGTGTGTGTGTGTGAGCGTGTGTGTACCTGTGTGTGTGTGTGTGAGCGCGTGTGTGTGAGCGTGTGTGTACCTGTGTGTGTGTGTGTGAGCGTGTGTGTGTGAACGTGTGTGTGTGTGTGTACACATCTCGGTGGATTACCAGAATATCTGTGTGTGCGTGTGTGTGTGAGCATGACAAGATGCGGTTGCTTACCTGTCCATCATCGTAAAGCCTGATTTGATTGGTCCCCCCCCCCCCCCCCCCCCACGTTAAAACTCTTAGGGGCCGTTTATACGAGAACGATTGCGAAGGAAGACGACAAAATATTTTATCATAAGTGCCTTTCGTTTCCACGGCGACCCCGCCATCGGGGCTTGAAGACGCACAAATCTGAAGACTCCTTCCAGAGTGTAGAGTTTTGAAGACGACCCGGGTTGCGTCTCCGTCTAAACGGCTAAACCAAAGATCCTTGATTACCTCTCTGGCTAAACTGTCAAATTAGAATGTCTGCGCGTGACGTACCGGGGTTCTATCACACCACCACCCAGCGGTCTAGAATGCATATCCAATCGATTTGATTGGTCCGCCAGATTTGGGGCGAGCATAGTTACTCCACAACGGAACAATGCCAGACCGAACTTCCCGACCTCAAATGTTGTGGGCGGGACTAATCACCCAGGCTATAACCCTGTTGATAATAGACAGAGAAAGCTCTGGGAACAGAACACAGTTGCATGCCCAGTGTACCATGGGTGTGTCTACACGGAAAATGACAAGTGTCTTGGTGCGGCCACATCCCCCCGCACCTCCACTTCCAACGTCGCTGATTCCGATAGATCGCCCGACACTTCTGCTTTTTCTCTGGTGGTGGTGGAGCTGACCAGACATCTGAGGCTTCAGGCGTTACCGATTTACTATCATCCATCGCACCTGGCCTCTGAAAAAAGCTTTAAGGCTAGTCTGCCTGGGCCTGGCCATGTTTGAACCGTCTCACTCATTTGTTTGTTTGTTTAACATGGACGTTTTAAGCGTGCGCTTCCTATTTGAAATGCAGCATAGGCTCCATAACAAAAGGACGGTGTATTCTTGTTTTAGTATAGGCCTACATTTTAGGCTTATTCTCAAATTCAGATTGTGTTAGGGGGACGGGATTATTAGCCAATTTCAATCGCACAATTTGACCGGAGAGATTTCATTTTGTTGGACATTTCATTTATTTTCTGGCCAATATCCGGCAATTACTGGACAACAGAAACCCTGATCTGTGTGTGAGAGCGTTTGGGAGTGAGTGAGTGAGTGAGGTGAGTGAGTGAGTGTACACATCTCGGTGGATTACCAGAATATCTGTGTGTGTATGTAGATCTCGGTGGATTACCAGAATATCTGTGTGTGTGTGTGTAGATCTCGGTGGAGTTCCGTAACCTGGGGCAGGAGTACCAGGATGTGATCGTGGACATCTGCCACCGCATGGGTGTGGGGATGGCCGAGTTTCTAGAGAAGAAAGTAGGATCCATGGCAGAGTGGGATAGGGTGAGGAACACACACACACACACACACACACACACACACACACACACTAAGGTGTGCTCTGTTCTGTGTGCAGTACTGAAGTTAAAAGGGCAGCCGTGGCCTACTGGTTAGGGCTTCGGACTTGTAACCGGAGGATTGCCGGTTCGAACCTAGACCAGTAGGAACGGCTGAAGTGCCCTTAAGCAAGGCACCTAACCCCACACTTACTTATTCTGTCACTACATAGCTGGCCTGGTGAGTTTGTAATGTGTGTGTGTGCAGTACTGTCACTACGTGGCTGGCCTGGTGGGCGTGGGCTTGTAATGTGTGTGTGTGTGTGCGCAGTACTGTCACTACGTGGCTGGCCTGGTGGGCGTGGGCTTGTAATGTGTTTGTAATGTGTGTGTGTGTGTGTGTGTGTGTGCGCAGTACTGTCACTACGTGGCTGGCCTGGTGGGCGTGGGCTTGTCTCGGCTCTTCTCGGCGTCGCGGCTGGAGGATGCGGAGGTGGGCGGGGACTCTGAGCTGGCCAACTCCATGGGGCTGTTCCTGCAGAAGACCAACATCATTAGGGACTATCTGGAGGATACACGCGAGGGCCGCGCCTTCTGGCCAGAGGAGGTCAGTGTGTGTGTGTGTGTGTGTGTGTGTGTGTGTGTGTGTGTGTGTGTGTGTGTGTGTGTGTGTGTGTGTGTGTGTGTGTGTGCGCGCGCAAAGTCCTTTTAGGCAAGTCCCTCCACTCGGCGGCCATATACCAACGTTTTATGGGCACTCATCGGGCACAGTCTTTGGGTCGAACTGCGCGTGCGCAAGGCTTCACGACACCAATCTTGCTCCAGCAGCGAGATCACAACACATGATTGGCACGATGTCTTCACAACACACCATATGATTGGCTCAATGTTTTCACATGTCGACGGTTTGCCGAGGAAGGGGTGGGATATGTGTAGACAACGGCCATATTGGCGTGACAAACTAGCCCCATGCATTTCTATGGAGTATTTTTTGAGTGCTGTGTCTCCTCATTAGAAAGTCTCTGGTGTGTGTGTGTGTGTGTTCAAGTCAGAGTCATTAAAAAGAAATTCGAGTCCGAGTCAAGTCCACCACGCATCCGAGTCAAGTCCGAGTTGAGTCACTATTGATCCACGTTGAGTCCGAGTCGAGTCACTATTGATCAAGTCGAGTCCAAGTCCAGCACTAAAGTAAGCATAGCCTACATGTCGTTCCATTTTTTACCATTGCAGATGAAATCCTTAAAAGCAAAACAGACAATCTTCTGTCTCCAAGCAGGGGTGCCATCACTTGTGTGAAAGTAGTATTGCCATATTTCTTGCCAAACCATACCATAGCCCACCATAGCCTATAGGCCTACTCATAATAAATGTAATCAAAATCAAGCAATCCACATCCCAATCACACAGGCCATTAAGTCACATTATGCTGTTACTGACTGCTGACAATTGTACTCTGTAGGCAGTGTTGTAGAAGTTCATACTTCACAAGAGCTAGATGGATGTTGGAGTAGGCCTATTTTGACAGAGGTAGTGTGGATCATAAAAAAAGGGGGGGGGGTCCAGAGGCTTCTCCCCCGGGCATTTTTTTAAAAATTCTGGCTGTTAAATAGCCTACACAATTTTAGCGCAGTTTGGGAGGGACAGAAATACCTAACAGAGCAGGGCCCGTCTTGGCTTCTTTCTGACTCCGGTGACGTGAACATTGGTTACCTGCAACTCACTGCAATCACTTCACTGACACTATGGAGACATATTTCACGTCAACAATGGAGATGAAAACTAGCTTTCGGTTAACGGAGATACAGATCATCTCCCCAATTCATTTCTTTGCGCAACAGGCCACATTCTACGTTCATTTCAGCGAGATGAGTGCAATAAAAAAACCAAACAATTAAGCTGCCATAAGCTACTATTTTCTACGATATTCACCTGTTAGAACTAAAACAAGTTGCTATTTCCTTTTTTTCGTGCAGTGGATTAGACTATCAAATTACTCATTTGAACAGTAACCGTAATCTACTTCATTCGTGGTTTTAAATATAGTTGTTTCTGGCCTTCCAAGTTCGAGTCATTAAGTGCTCAAGTCCAAGTCAAGTCACGAGTCTCTAAATTTAGCTAATGACTCGGACTTGAGTACCAGAACACCGGTGCATGCAGGAGTGTGTGTGTGTGTGTGTGTGTGTGTGTGTGTGTGTGTGTGTGTACATGCAGGAGCCTCTCTGTCCCTCTGAGGTCACTTTCATATGCTGCTGGACTGTCGGGCTGCAAAGGCCATGTAGATAATGGAAGTGCATTACCTGGGCTGTCCACCTGGGGGCCAGGCAGGTCCACTCAGGCAGGCAGGTCCACTCAGAGGCACATTTAGATGTGATGCATGAGACAGCTGGGATTGTGATCCATTGCTTAAACACCCCTACCTGTGTGTGTGTGTGTGTCTGCGTGCGTGTGAATATTGGACATCTTTGTGTTTGTGTTTGTGTTTGTGTGTGTGTGTGTGTGTGTGTGTGTGTAAGCACTTGTTTGTGCACTGCGTGTGTGTAGTTGACATGTTTGTGTGTGTGTTAGACGTTAGGTTGCACTGATATGGAATTTTAGAGCCGATAACTATAAGCGATATTTATTGGTTCGTTGTGGCCGTACCGATATGATAACCGATAATATTACTCTTGAAAAAAGATCGTGAAAAGTGAATCGGGGACAGCGTTTAAGCATCATTTAAATGCAGTAATTTTACCTACCATCAATGATGGACAGAACTCATAACAGTCCTCAGTGGTACAGCAGTCAACAAAATAGCAGCAATATTCACCCGGACGTCACTGAGTTGTGAGTGAGTGGCCAGCGACAGTGTGTGAATCGTTTTAATATCGATGGAGTCAACGCTCAGCGCAGATAAACGGCTAAAAGCTATAGCGACCAAATCAGAGTTCGGGAGGGAAACTTGTGTTTAGTTGCAACTCCTCAGACTGTCTCTTGTGTCCGTCTATTCTGTTGTACACAACCTGCAGAAATGATGGTTTTAATAACTTACAGTATAATGATGACCTGTGTGGAGCTGAAGCAGGAGTGGTTAGCATATTTCTCAGTAATAATACCAAACCCAAGTGAACGAAATGCAAATATAAAATATATAAATCTACTCGTCCCCCCGAAGAGGATTTTGAGCTGCATAGGTTCAACACATATCCACAGATGTTGTTAGTGTGGTGAATAACAGACAAGCTCAAGTAGGTCAGTGTAGCCAGGCGGGCCTTACATACAATACGCCTAAATTGTAAAAAAAAAATATCGGCGCAAATTATCAGCCGGAATTCTGTTATCGGAACGATAATGATATCTTAATTTTTCACTTATCGGCCAATAATATATCGGCCGATTATTTGTAGATATATATATCGATATATATTGTGTGTGTAGATGCAGTTGTTGACTAATCTGTGGCGGGCCGCCCAAAACATTAACAACTGTTGACGGACTGTTGTTGCCACATAAGCATAGAAGACAACGGGCAGACGACGGACAAATTGCTATTAAATCTGCAACGTGACCATGTTGCGCAGGCCGATAATTGGTCGACCCCTTGTGTGTGTGTGTGTGTGTGTGTGTGTGTGAGCTCTTGTTATTTACTCTGATGTGCGACCCCTGCAGGCCTGGAGTAAGTTTGCGTCTCGTCTGGAGGACTTTGCTGAGCCGCATCAGCTGACCGCTGGGCTGGGCTGCCTCAACATGCTGGTGACCGACGCACTGCGCCACGTCCCCGACGTCATCAGCTACCTGGAACGCCTCCGCAACCAGTCCGTCTTCAACTTCTGTGCCATCCCACAGGTCAGCACACACACACACACACACACACACGCCTCCGCAACCAGTCTGTCTTCAACTTATGCGCCATCCCACAGATAGATTTAGTTTATTTAGTATAATTTGTATTTTAGTATATTTAGTATATTCTTTATCTTCTACTGTCCTTATGTCCTTATTGCTTCAGGAGAGATAGACTTCTCTGCATAGTCTGTCTGCCTCTTCACCCCCTCCATGTTTGGATACTGTCTGTCCACTAGCCACTTTTTACCTCTGTCTTTCTGCCTCACTGTTTGCGTGCTATATTAGCACATTAGCACATATGCATAACCCCCCCCCTCCATGCCACAGCCGAACTGTGGCCACACTTATACCTTTTCTTAAAATAGTTATATATATAGATATATTGACTTTATTCTTGCACTGTTGGACTTACTCATTTGCACTACCACCATGACACTCATTCACACAGAGCACCTTAGAGCACCTTACCTTACCTTACTATGCACAGAGAATCACAGGCTCAGTCCCTGCCTCAGTCATTGCAAGCGCCTCTGATTTATTAATCACCACTATGTGGATACTGTTTTTAGAATTGATTTAGATTAAGTGTTAGTATAATTTGTATTTTTG
>NC_055962.1:38798663-38813663 GCF_018492685.1 Alosa sapidissima | reverse complement strand
ACTGAGGACATACTTTAAGTAATCATGAACATGAACAATTGGGCTGGATATAAGCAGTGGGTGGCAGTGGCTCAGGAGGAGGAGTTGTTAGAGGAGTCGTCTGGTGGCTCAGGAGGTAGAGGTGTCGTCTGGTGGCTCAGGAGGTAGAGGAGTCGTCTGGTGGCTCAGGAGGAGGAGTTGTTAGAGGAGTCGTCCAGAAACTGGAAGCGAACCCGATGTGGCGCTCCCGATGTGGCAAGATTTGTCAGGCCGCCGTTCTCCGAAGGTGCATGGCTGGTTTTCTCTGTAGTGACTCGCTACGTCTATGCTGTACAGCTAGGCTAGGTGAATGATTCGCCTATTACAAGTTTGTTTACCTTCAGAAAGTTTATATTAAGGTGAAAATCTTGCATAGTGTACCTTTAAGACCAGGGTAAGTGTAAGTGGCTTTACCCTGAGTGGCACATGTCAATCAAGCTGTGTGATGGAACCCATGACCTGGGGGGGGGGGGGGGGTCATCCCTATGGGGCCCGGGTCCTATGTTACCCGCTCGGGGTTAGGGTTCTATGTTCCCCGGTCCCATACAAAGCGGGGAACATAGGACCCAGGGCACATACGTACGCTCTCCAGTGGGGATATTGGCTATTTGCTACCTGTGTGTCTTTTTTATGACAAGGAGGAAACATTAACAGTTGTACATGTTTGTACATAATGTCATTTTATCATTTAATTCATATATTCAAATAAATTGTAGAAATGAATAGCATAATATTGGTGTATTTCTGGGATAAACCTGCTCTGAAACGTCATCTGTGTCAACACTAATCTAATACGGACATAGAAGTGCCCTCTAGTGGCTGATATGAAAACTTTTGAAAGACAGCAACTGAGATCAAGCTGAAACCCTATTAGACAGGTGATATTTTTGAGATATGTGCTTCCTAGAGGCATTTTTTAGTAAAAGTTGGGAACAGGACTTTTTAACATAATTAAGGTGTGCTGAATCCAAATAGCCCTGTTCCCAAGCTGAATTCTGAGTTTATGACCATCTAATTAGCATAAACAAAATGGAGATTTTGGGCACTTTCATTGGGCGGATGTCATTATACCATGTAAATTAATTCATATTGTTCACAGAAATCTCCCTTGGCCAATAGATCAAGGATACAGGTTGTGGAAAAGAAGAAAAAAAATCTAGTATTATGCCCATGTTAATTACCTGAAAAAACCTTTGAAAAATGTAATTGTTAAAATGTTATAACTGAGCAGGCACACGGTATTTGAAGAATGAGACTTATGTTTTTTGAGGGTCAAGAAAGATGTGTAGTAATGAAATGTAAAGTTTAAAATTGTGGCTTACTGGTTAGGTCTTCGGGCTTGAAACCAAAGGGTTGCCGGTTCGATCCCCGACCAGTAGGAAATATGTGGGTGGTGGAAAGGTTGAGCACTAGTCTCCCATGCCCACATCCACGGCTAAAGTGCCCTTGAGCAAGGCACCTAACCCCTCACTGCTCCCCGGGCATCACTGTAGCAAGGCAGCTCACTGCTCCAGGTTAATGTGTGCTTCAATGTGTGACCTGTGTGTTCACTAATTCATGGATAGGATACATGCAGAGACCAATTCCTTGTATACCCAAGTATACTTGGCCATAAAACCTGATTTACATTACATTTACATCAAAGTCAAAGTCAAAGTCAGCTTTATTGTCAATTTCTTCACATGTTCCAGACATACAAAGAGATCGAAATTACGTTTCTCACTATCCCACGGTGAAGACAAGACATATTTTACCAATTTAGGTCCACAGACAAACATAACATTCAAGTAAACAAAAAAGTAAGTAAATAAGTAAATAAAAAAGTAAGTAAATAAGTAAATAAGAGGGCACATATAATAATGAAAAAATAAGAGCAGCAAAATGTGGTTGAAATTGTGCATAGACAGTCAATAAAAATACTAGTGCAAATACAGGTGTCAGACACCAAACAGGACGAGGACCACAAAAGCGTCACGTTCAAAAGTTTATTTAAGGGTTGGGGGTTTCAGGGGTTCCGGGGGGGGTACAGGAGTTCCAAGAGTCTGCGTGTGTGTGTTCCCCCAGTAGCCGAACAGCGATGGCAGGAGCTGGATGATCCGGGAAGTCCTGGGGGAAACACACACACAACAGCAATTGAAACGAAGCAGCAGTACAGTCAAGGACTAGGCGGTATTCGTAGAAGAGGGACGGAAGGCAGGTCAAGATTACTGGGGCTGGAGAACACAGAAGTAGTCGAGCGGGTCCGGGATCACAGGCAAAGAGTCAGAGGCGTTTTCAAAAACAGGCAGGTAACTGGTGCTGGTTGCAGACGATCTGACAAGTGTGGACTGAAAAGCAAGGCTTTATATAGAGGGCATGATGAGTGGTGAATGCAGTGCAGCTGGTAGGTAACGAGGGTGAGGCAGAGCAGAGCAGGAACAGGTGGAGGTCATCAGACTTCAATCAGCACGTGTTACCAGGCAGAGAGAGAGCTCATGACAGAACCCCCCGCCTAAGGGACGGCCCCAGAAGTCCCCAAGAGTGACACCACGTCGGGAGGGCGGAGGGGAGCCGGTGGAGGGCTAGAATTCCTCCGAGCGGTCCGAGTGAACATCCTCATCCTCGGAGGGAGCTGGAGGGTCGTGGACAGAAGACGGGACAGGTACCGAGACAGGGTCAGGGTCAGGCACATGACAGGAAGCCGGGCGGGCAGGACGGTTAGGGACCCCTCTGGGGCGGCCCCTACGGATTGCAGGTTGATCAGGATGCAGACGGTGGAAGTCGGCGATGAGTGTCCGGTCCACAATCCGACTGGCTGGCACCCAGGTTCTCTCCTCAGGTCCATAGCCCTCCCAGTCGACGAGATACTGGAGGCCCCTACCTCGCCGTCTGGACCGAAGCAGGCGTCGAACGGTGTACACCAGCCCACCGTCAACGAGGCGAGGAGGAGGAGGAGGAAGCGGCACGGGGACCAGCGGGCTTTCATGCGTCGGCTTGACTTTCGAAACATGGAAAGTAGGGTGCACCCTCATGGAGGTTGGCAACTGGAGCCGGACTGCGGTTGGGCTGATGACCCTCTGGATAGGGAACGGGCCGAGGAATCGAGGTGCCAGTTTACGCGATTCCACCCGCAGTGGGAGATCCTTGGCTGACAGCCACACCTTCTGGCCAACACGGTAGGCGGGTGCCGGCGATCTTCGGCGGTTAGCCCCAGTGGCATAGCTGACAGCTGACTTGAGTAGCGTGGCACGAGCTTGTGACCAGGTACGACGGCAACGGCGGGCATAGGCGAGGGCAGACGGGCAGGACACATCTCCTTCCTGGCTGGGGAACAGGGGGGGCTGGTAGCCATACACACACTGGAAAGGTGACATACCAGTGGCAGAGCAGGTGAGGGAGTTGTGAGCATACTCTATCCACATCAGTTGTTGTGCCCAAGCCTGGGGTTTGCGAGAAACCATGCACCGCAGCGCCTTCTCCAGCTCCTGGTTTGCCCGCTCGGATTGACCATTGGACTGGGGGTGGAACCCAGAGGTGAGACTCACTGTGGCCCCTAGAAGACGGCAGAACTCCTTCCAGAATGTAGAGGTAAATTGCGGGCCTCGGTCAGAGACAACATCCCTGGGCAGCCCGTGTAGACGGAAGACATGATCAAGAACAGCCTGGGCAGTCTCTCTGGCAGATGGCAGTTTAGGGAGGGGAATGAAGTGTGCCATCTTGCTGAACCGGTCAACCACAGTGAGAATGACAGTCATCCCACCTGATGGTGGGAGGCCAGTTACAAAGTCCAAGGAGACGTGGGACCAGGGTCGTGTGGGCACAGGCAAGGGCTGGAGTAAACCAGCGGGGGGCCGAGTGGAGGACTTGTTCTGATTGCAGGTGGGGCAGGCACGGACGAATTCTCGGACATCCCTTCTCAAAGAAGACCACCAGAAGCGCTGGGCAAGGAGATGGCAGGTGCGGGCAGAGCCCGGGTGGCAGGCAAGGCGGGAGTTGTGTCCCCACTGTATGACCCGGGACCTCAAATTATCTGGGACGAAGAGACGACCGTCTGGGCATGCACTGGGACTGGGATGGTCACGGAGGGCCTCTTGAATTTCCTCCTCGATATCCCAGGTCAGGGCAGCTACGACGCAGGGATCGGGCAGAATTGATGCAGGTTCCTGGGAAGGGGCGTCATCCTTATGAAACTGACGGGAGAGAGCGTCCGGCTTGGTGTTCCGAGAACCTGGGCGGTATGACAGGGTGAAGTTGAATCTGGTGAAAAACAAGGCCCAGCGGGACTGTCTGGGGTTAAGACGTTTGGCATTGCGGATGTATTCGAGGTTTTTGTGATCGGTCCAGACCAGGAACGGAACTGTGGACCCCTCCAGCCAGTGACGCCACTCCTCCAGGGCAAGCTTGACAGCCAACAGCTCACGGTTTCCAACATCATAATTGCGCTCTGCAGGTGAAAGCCGGCGAGAGAAAAATGCACAGGGGTGCAACTTGTTGTCCTCCTCTGCCCGTTGAGAGAGTATGGCCCCGACTCCCACGTCTGAGGCATCCACCTCGACAACGAACTGCCGGTCTGAATCCGGCATCTGGAGGATGGGGGCAGTGGTGAACCGGGCCTTGAGGGTATGAAAGGCTGTGTTGGCCTCTGGGGTCCAGAAAAAGGGGTGTTTGATGCTGGTCAGAGCTGTGAGGGGAGCGGCGACGGAGCTGTAGTTCCGGATGAATTTCCGGTAGAAATTGGCAAAACCGAGGAATTGCTGCAGCTTCTTCCTATTCCCCGGAACTGGCCAGGAGGTAACTGCCGAGACCTTTGCGGGGTCCATCTGGATATTGCCTTCAGCGACGATGTATCCCAGGAATGACACAGTCTGAGCATGGAACTCGCATTTCTCCGCCTTGACATAGAGAGAGTTCTCCAGGAGCCGTCGAAGAACCAGCTGGACATGACGGGTGTGTTCGGACAGAGTTCTGGAGAAAATTAGGATGTCGTCCAGGTACACGAAGACGAATTTATTCAGCATGTCCCGCAGAACATCATTCACCAGCGCCTGGAATACCGCTGGGGCGTTGGTGAGGCCAAATGGCATTACCAGGTACTCATAATGGCCGGTGTGGGTGTTGAATGCAGTCTTCCACTCGTCACCCTCCCTTACTCGCACTAGGTGGTAAGCATTTCTAAGGTCCAGTTTGGTGAAAATAGTGGATCCCTGGAGCAATTCAAAAGCAGAGGTGAGTAAAGGCAGAGGGTACCGGTTCTTCACTGTGACATCATTCAGACCTCGATAATCAATGCAGGGGCGAAGAGAACCATCTTTCTTTCCCACAAAGAAGAACCCGGCACCAGCAGGAGAGGAAGACGGGCGGATGAGTCCAGCTGCCAGGGAGTCCCTGATGTAATCCTCCATAGTTTTTCTTTCAGGAGGGGATAGTGAGTAGAGGTGACCTTTGGGTGGAGCAGTCCCAGGGAGGAGATCAATGGCACAGTCGTACGGACGGTGTGGGGGCAGAGATGTGGCTTTGGTCTTGTTGAACACCTCTCGGAGGCCATGGTAACATTCAGGGACATTAGAAATGTCGGGGGCAGTGCTGGGGGGTACTGAGCCGGGGGGCAGCGAGGCAGCACGCAAACAGGTCAGGTGGCAGGCATTTCCCCACTCTTTCACAGTTCCGGAGGCCCAATCGAGGCGAGGATTGTGGAGACGGAGCCAAGGGTAGCCCAGGATTAGGGGTTGGCCTGGAGAGCTGAGCAGGTGGAAGCGGATGGTCTCTCGGTGGTTTCCTGACACCATCATTGAGATGGGGGCTGTGATGCTGGTAACTGTGCCAATTACGTGACCGTCCAGGGCCCGGGCTGGAACAGGAGTGGACAAGCGATGGCTTTCCAAGCCCAGCTGACGAGCAAGTCCTGTGTCAATAATGTTTGCTTCTGCGCCAGAGTCCACCAGGGCTGCCAGGGTGTGGGTGGAATCAGACAGGTGAAGACAGACTTGGATGAGGGGTTTACGGCTGATGGAGGGCTGAATGTTCATTGAGCTCATCCAGATTCCTCCTACATCTGGTGAGCTCCGGCTTTTGCTGGACAGGTGGCGACTCGATGACCATCACCACCACAGTACAGGCACAAGTTGGAGGTGATGCGTCGCTGGCGCTCTGCAGGGGTTAGGGAGGTGCGGCCGATCTCCATCGGTTCAGACTGGTCCGGCTGGCTAGATGGTGTGGCAGGTGCGGACAGAAGGGCAGTTGGGACACTCCGTGTGCTGGTGGATGGACTCTGGCGCCCTCTCTCATGACGGCGGGCCTGGATCCTGCGGTCGATGCGGACAGCCAGAGCAATGGCTTCATCAAGAGTGGGGGGTTGATCATGGGAAACCAGCTCGTCCTTTATGTAGTCCGCCAGGCTGTGGAGGAAAGCATCCACCAATGCTTCCATGTTCCAGGAGCTCCGACTTGCCACAGTTCGAAAGTCAATGGAGTAATCCGCAACAGTCCTTCTGCCTTGGCGAATACTCATCAGGATCCGAGATGCCTCGGCTATTGTGGATTCCAAATCGAATACCTTGAGCATCTCCTCTGCGAATAGGTTGAAGGTTGCACATGCTGGGGTCTGGCGCTCGAACTCCGCCGTTCCCCAGAGTCGAGCTCGGCCCGTCAGGTGAGTGATCACGTAACCGACCCTCGCCCCTTCAGTGGCAAAAGTCCTGGGTTGCAGGGTAAACTGGACACGGCAGCTCGTCAGGAACGCCCGTACCTGGGTTGGGTCGCCGCTGAACCGCTCTGGATTGCCGATCCTGGGTTCTGGGGCTCCGGCAGCCACGGTAGCAGTGGACTGGGCAGGAGACTCGGGTGCTGGGCCGGTGAGCAGGCTGGCTGGGGCTGGGCCGGTGGGAGCAGGCAGAGGAGAAAGGTTGGTGAGAAGTTGAATGATCATTGCAAGTTGTTGCTGTTGCTGCTGGAACTGCTGACGCTGGCTCAAGCCGGCTTGAAGTAGGGAGGCAATGTCAGCAGTGTTGCGGTTTACCTCTCTCTCTGTCTCTTCCAGGCGTTGCATGGCGGTGGGTGGTTCTGGTTCGTCGGTTTCCATGCTGGTTCGACCGTGCGCTGGGTCCATGTTTGGTCAGATCGTACTGTCAGACACCAAACAGGACGAGGACCACAAAAGCGTCACGTTCAAAAGTTTATTTAAGGGTTGGGGGTTTCAGGGGTTCCGGGGGGGGTACAGGAGTTCCAAGAGTCTGCGTGTGTGTGTTCCCCCAGTAGCCGAACAGCGATGGCAGGAGCTGGATGATCCGGGAAGTCCTGGGGGAAACACACACACAACAGCAATTGAAACGAAGCAGCAGTACAGTCAAGGACTAGGCGGTATTCGTAGAAGAGGGACGGAAGGCAGGTCAAGATTACCGGGGCTGGAGAACACAGAAGTAGTCGAGCGGGTCCGGGATCACAGGCAAAGAGTCAGAGGCGTTTTCAAAAACAGGCAGGTAACTGGTGCTGGTTGCAGACGATCTGACAAGTGTGGACTGAAAAGCAAGGCTTTATATAGAGGGCATGATGAGTGGTGAATGCAGTGCAGCTGGTAGGTAACGAGGGTGAGGCAGAGCAGAGCAGGAACAGGTGGAGGTCATCAGACTTCAATCAGCACGTGTTACCAGGCAGAGAGAGAGCTCATGACAACAGGCCAATAAAAGGCTTGGGTAGTTCTGTTTGACCTAAGTAAGAAGAAAGTGGCATAGTGGTGCAAGTTATGTAAGAGCAGCAGAAGTGTTGTGTTTTCAGGACAACAACACCAGTTGTAAAGTGTACAAGTGTGCAAGTGTGCAAGTGGAGTAGTGCAGGCGGCCATTTTGGGTCCAATGTCCAGGATGTTATGTAGCTGAGGGTGGAGGGGGGAGAGGAGGGAGAGAGTTCAGCATCCTTACGGCTTGGTGTATGAAGCTGTTGGTGAGTCTGGTAGTGCGGGAGCGCAGGCTTCTGTACCTCTTCCCAGAGGGCAGTAGATCAAACAGATTGTGAGCGGGGTGACTTGCATCACTCACAATTTTGGTCGCCTTGCGGGTGAGGTGGGTGGTGTAAATGTCCTTCAGGGAGGGGAGTGAAGCACCAATAATCCTTCCAGCTGTGTTCACTATGCGCTGCAGGGCTTTCCTGTTGTATTCAGTGCAGCTTCCGCCCCACACAGCGATACAGCTGGAGAGGATGCTCTCGATGGTGCCTCGGTAGAATGTGGTCATGATGGCTGGTGGAGCACTTGCTCGCCTGAGTTTCCGCAGGAAGTACAGGCGGCGCTGAGCTCTCTTCGCCAGTGATGCAGTGTTGGTGGTCCAGGAGAGGTCTTCACTGATGTGCACCCCCAGGAATTTGGTGCTGCTCGCTCTCTCCACCACAGCACCGTCGATGGTCAGTGGCAGGTGTTGGGTGTGACCTCTCCGGAAGTCAACAACAATCTCTTTGGTCTTGCTGACGTTCAGCAGGAGGTTGTTGTCCCTGCACCACGTGGTCAGATGGTCGACCTCCAACCTGTATTGAGTCTCGTCGCCCTTGGTGATGAGACCCACCAGAGTTGTGTCGTCAGCAAATTTCACTATGTGATTGTTGCTGTAGGTTGCAGTGCAGTCATGCGTCAGCAGGGTGAAGAGCAGCGGACTGAGCACGCAGCCTTGGGGGGCCCCTGTGCTCAGTGTGATGCTGCTTGAGGTATTGTTGCCAACACGTACTACTTGGGGCCTCTGACAGAGGAAGTCCAGTAGCCAGTTGCAGAGGTAGGTACTGAGTCCCAGTTTGTCAAGTTTGCAGATGAGTTGTTGTGGTATTATGGTGTTGAATGCAGAACTGAAGTCTATAAACAGCAATCTCACATATGAGTCTCTTTTTTCCAGGTGGGTGAGGGCTGGGTGGAGGGCAGAGCAGATTGCATCCTCTGTAGACCGCTTGGCTCGGTATGCAAACTGGAAGGGGTCCAGGGTGGGGGGGAGAATGGCTTTGATATGTGACATGACAAGCCGCTCAAAGCACTTCATGATGATGGGTGTCAGTGCCACAGGGCGGTAGTCATTGAAGCAGGATGGAGCAGTTTTCTTCGGCACAGGTATGATGGTGGCAGCTTTGAAACATGATGGGACGATGGCTTATTACATAATTGAAGCGAATTGGGTTGGTAATGTATGTAGTCTCGGAGTAAGTTACACAGGCCTTTACCCATTTCGGTAACACTTTACGGTAAGGGTACTTTAATTAATTCATGATTTATGTATTACTTCATTCATTAATATCTAATTAATCATCAGGAAGTTACTGAGTTCATAGTTTGTCATTTGTGACCTCATACATGAACACATTACTAAAGTATTAGGTACGGTGGGCACATCATTATGAATTATGATGTATTATTAACCATGATCATGACTTTATTTTTCTGCCAAAAATGTGGTCATCACTGTTCAAATTCTGATTTGAACATAACTTTGGAGTTCTCTAAACACATGTCATTATTCACTACTTTATTTGAGGGGCCACAGACATGATAAATGCATGAGCAATTATCCTAAAATTCATGTAATCATGATGATCATGCTTAAGAAATCATAAATCATAATGATATACCCATCACACCTAATGAGTTGGTGTTGTTCATACATGAGGTCATCATGAATGAGAGTATATGAATTCATGTCAAGTACTGATGATTCATAGGATATAAAGGAATGAAGTAATGCATAAATCATGAATTAATTCATGCATGAATTCATGGTAATTCATGTACCTTTACCATAAAGTGTTACCCATATTTCTTCATAACATTTGTGTTAGTAAACTGATTGCATGTCCTGTGAATTAATAGCTAGATGAATAACTTGAATTAACTAGTGCAAGTTCAAGTTTAAGTTTGGACATCAATACCTCCCTCTGAAACTAGATTCTGGACTTCCTAGTCAACAGACTGCAGATAACCTCACCCACTCAACCCTCACCCTGAACACCGGCGTGTGCTGAGCCCTCCTTTACTCCCTCTTCACCTACAACTGCATACCTGTACATGGCTCTAACACCATTGTCAAGTTTGCAGACAACACTACAGTGATTGCTCTCATCAGCAACAATAATGAGACAGCCTGCAGGGAGGAGGTCCAGCACATCGCGGAGCACCGACAACAACCTGGCTCTCAACACCAAGAGGACCAAAGACCTCATTGTGGACTTCAGGAAGTCAAAAGCTAGCACACAAACACACATCCTCATCAACAGGACTGAGGTGGAGCATGTCACCAGTTCATGTTTCTGGGTGTCCACATCTCTGTGGACCTCTCTTGGACCCTCAACACCTCTACCTTGATCAAGGCTCACCAGCATCTCTTCTTCCTGAGGAGACTAAAGAACACAACCTCTCTCCTCAGATCCTGGTGAACTTCTAAACCTCTACCGCTGCACCATTGAGAGCATCCTCACCAACTGTGTCACAGTATGGTGGCAACAGCTCTGCCTCCGACTGGAAAGCACGGCTGAGGATGGTGAAAACTGCTCAGCGCATCACTGGTTCCTCACACCCCTCCATCAACGCCCCCCCCCCCCCGGTGCCTCCTTGCCTGTGCCTGTTGAGGTGTCCATGCCGATGGCAACCTTCACAGGGACAACAAGGAGGCGAACATTTTGCCCCTATCCCACCCACTTAAACATAGCAAATATTTTACTGATATTTCTACGGTTGTTCGTGATTAGTTCAAAGGAACTCCAATGATTTTAAACTCCAAACATGTGTCCACCCACCACGAAGAAGATGTTTAGTCAGGCCACACTCTTTGCCAGAGAGGAGCGTAAACAGAGTCAAGAGTATAACAAGGTGATAATAAGGCTAATTAGCATAATCATAGTTTTTTTGCATTTTTATATTTTTCATAGCCTTTACTTTTTATTTATTGCCCACGGGAGATTTCTGAGATGCACAGAACAATATTAATTTATTTACATGGTATAATAATGCCCGTCCGAAGAAAGTGCCCAAAATCGCCATTTTGGCAGCCATTTTGTTTATGCTAATTAGATGGTCAAAAACTCAAAATTCTGCTTGGGAACAGGGCTAGTTGGATTCAGCACATGTTAATTATGATAAAAAGTCCTGTTCCCAACTTTTACTAAGAAATGCCTCTAGACCCATATACAAGGACTTTTTCTTGAAATAGCACTTGTCTATATGGGCCAAGGTGTCAAAAGCATTCACATTCATTACTCAGGTAGAAGTATAGATACTAGGGTTTAAAAAGACTTCTGTAGAAGTTGAAGTAGCAACTCGAGCTTTTTACTCAAGTAAAAGTGGTTTCAAAACTACCTAAAGTATCAGAGTAAAAGTAATAAGGGGAGAAAATGAAATGCCATTAAGGACAAAAGCCACTGGGGCCACTCTGCCTGTCCTTGCTGGAGTGTGACGTTATTTATGCCATGTGCAGGTGCGATGGATCATATACTGTACAAACCAATAGGGTGTCGGAACGGTGTCATATACAAACCAATAGGGTGTCGGAATGGTATATCATATACAAACCAATAGGGTGTCGGAACGGTATGTGTTTATACTTCTCATCCAGACACAATCAAATTCACTCTATCCGGATGGCGCGATCTGGATAGGTTCAGAACAAAAACAAGCCGAAATGAAATACGAGTAACGAGGCTATTTTTAAAATGTAAGGAGTAGAAATGACAGATAATGTAAAAAAAGTTGACTGAAAAATTATTACTCCAGTAAAGTATAGATACCCAGAATTTCTACGTAAGTAAGTATTTCTACGTAAGTAAGTATTTCTACGTATTTGCACTTCGGTACTCGACGCCGCTGCCTCTGGGTAAAACGCACGAGCCGATTAGACCAGCGGTGATGTCACAGAAGTCCCGTGTGTGTGAACCCTAAAAAGTGTTAAACTAGCGCCATAGCAACTGTCATCGAGAACTTTAGGAGTGAGTGTGGCCAAATTAATTAAGATGGACAACAGCAGACAACTAAGATGGACAAACTGGTAATGGACTCCATTTCTATAGTGCTTTAGTAGACTCCTCCGAGCACCCAAAGCGCTTTACAATGTCATGACTCACATTCACCCAGTCACACACACTGATGGATGAGGCTGCCATGCAAGGTGCCCTGCTCATCTGGCACTGGGGTTAAGTGTCCTCATCAGGAGCACTGGGGTTAAGAGTCCTGCTCATCAGGAGCACTGGGGTTAAGTGTCCTCATCAGGAGCACTGGGGTTAAGTGTCCTCATCAGGAGCACTGGGGTTAAGTGTCCTGCTCATCTGGCACTGGGGTTAAGTGTCCTCATCAGGAGCACTGGGGTTAAGTGTCCTCATCAGGAGCACTGGGGTTAAGTGTCCTCATCAGGAGCACTGGGGTTAAGTGTCCTGCTCATCAGGAGCACTGGGGTTAAGTGTCCTGCTCATCAGGAGCACTGGGGTTAAGTGTCCTCATCAGGAGCACTGGGGTTAAGAGTCCTGCTCATCAGGAGCACTGGGGTTAAGTGTCCTCATCAGGAGCACTGGGGTTAAGTGTCCTCATCAGGAGCACTGGGGTTAAGTGTCCTGCTCATCAGGAGCACTGGGGTTAAGTGTCCTGCTCATCAGGAGCACTGGGGTTAAGTGTCCTCATCAGGAGCACTGGGGTTAAGTGCCCTGCTCATCAGGAGCACTGGGGTTAAGTGTCCTCATCAGGAGCACTGGGGTTAAGAGTCCTGCTCATCTGGCACTGGGGTTAAGTGTCCTCATCAGGAGCACTGGGGTTAAGTGTCCTCATCAGGAGCACTGGGGTTAAGAGTCCTGCTCATCTGGCACTGGGGTTAAGTGTCCTCATCAGGAGCACTGGGGTTAAGTGTCCTCATCAGGAGCACTGGGGTTAAGTGTCCTCATCAGGAGCACTGGGGTTAAGAGTCCTGCTCATCAGGAGCACTGGGGTTAAGTGTCCTCATCAGGAGCACTGGGGTTAAGTGTCCTCATCAGGAGCACTGGGGTTAAGTGTCCTCATCAGGAGCACTGGGGTTAAGTGTCCTCATCAGGAGCACTGGGGTTAAGTGTCCTCATCAGGAGCACTGGGGTTAAGTGTCCTGCTCATCTGGCACTGGGGTTAAGTGTCCTCATCAGGAGCACTGGGGTTAAGTGTCCTCATCAGGAGCACTGGGGTTAAGTGTCCTCATCAGGAGCACTGGGGTTAAGAGTCCTGCTCATCTGGCACTGGGGTTAAGAGTCCTGCTCATCAGGAGCACTGGGGTTAAGTGTCCTCATCAGGAGCACTGGGGTTAAGAGTCCTGCTCATCAGGAGCACTGGGGTTAAGAGTCCTGCTCATCTGGCACTGGGGTTAAGTGTCCTCATCAGGAGCACTGGGGTTAAGTGTCCTGCTCATCAGGAGCACTGGGGTTAAGTGTCCTGCTCATCAGGAGCACTGGGGTTAAGAGTCCTGCTCATCAGGAGCACTGGGGTTAAGTGTCCTCATCAGGAGCACTGGGGTTAAGTGTCCTCATCAGGAGCACTGGGGTTAAGTGTCCTGCTCATCAGGAGCACTGGGGTTAAGAGTCCTGCTCATCAGGAGCACTGGGGTTAAGTGTCCTGCTCATCAGGAGCACTGGGGTTAAGTGTCCTGCTCATCAGGAGCACTGGGGTTAAGAGTCCTGCTCATCAGGAGCACTGGGGTTAAGTGTCCTGCTCATCAGGAGCACTGGGGTTAAGTGTCCTGCTCATCAGGAGCACTGGGGTTAAGTGTCCTCATCAGGAGCACTGGGGTTAAGTGTCCTGCTCATCAGGAGCACTGGGGTTAAGTGTCCTCATCAGGAGCACTGGGGTTAAGAGTCCTGCTCATCAGGAGCACTGGGGTTAAGTGTCCTGCTCATCAGGAGCACTGGGGTTAAGTGTCCTGCTCATCAGGAGCACTGGGGTTAAGTGTCCTCATCAGGAGCACTGGGGTTAAGTGTCCTCATCAGGAGCACTGGGGTTAAGTGTCCTCATCAGGAGCACTGGGGTTAAGAGTCCTGCTCATCAGGAGCACTGGGGTTAAGTGTCCTGCTCATCAGGAGCACTGGGGTTAAGTGTCCTCATTAGGAGCACTGGGGTTAAGTGTCCTCATTAGGAGCACTGGGGTTAAGAGTCCTGCTCATCTGGCACTGGGGTTAAGTGTCCTCATCAGGAGCACTGGGGTTAAGAGTCCTGCTCATCAGGAGTACTGGGGTTAAGTGTCCTCATCAGGAGCACTGGGGTTAAGTGTCCTCATCAGGAGCACTGGGGTTAAGAGTCCTGCTCATCAGGAGCACTGGGGTTAAGTGTCCTCATTAGGAGCACTGGGGTTAAGAGTCCTGGTCAAATAATCTATTTACGGTAGTTAACAACTTTAAACTTTTTAAGTTTAGTCTAGTTTTGTCTAGGACACTCTTGATATTGCAATTTTTGTTCCCAAGTGTAGAGTGCCAAATACTGCTGAAAAAGTTGAAGAAAAAGATATTGCTACAGGTGCATTTACGCTGGATGAGTCCACCTTTCTACATTTCTTCAGTGTCAGAAGAGTCACAGGCTCAAACATTTTATTTCATAAAAGACGCTCCTTTTCTAGAAAAAAAAAACATTGATTTTGATGAAAACTAGCCAGTGTTTAGCTTGGGATTTCTCAGGAACAGAGGCATGTAGAAATAAACAAGAAGAGAAATAAATAAAGAAATAAACTCTGTAATGTCTGCTCTTAGAGCTCCGCCTAGTGGCCACATTAGGTAGCAGTTAGAATAAGCTGTGTTGTTTTCGTAGTTAAGGTTACGGCATCCATTCTGTCTGCATGTTTAGTTTTCTCTTCGACCACATTTTGTATCAGCAGTCTTTACCTCTCCCTGCGTGGCTACAGTCTATTCTCTGTATATTTGGCTTATGAGAGCTCAAGAAACCATCGTTTGTAAGTAAATGATGTAAATGATAAGCATTTGTATTAGCCTGCAGTAAATCAGGTGAATTTTGTGTTATGCTAAAGAACATTTCCTAGCCTCATAGCTAGCAGC
>NC_055962.1:38718663-38791163 GCF_018492685.1 Alosa sapidissima | reverse complement strand
TATCCATAGCGATGGGAAGATCTCCGTGGAGATCTCTGCAGAAGACCTGCTGACCTGCTGTGATGCTTGTGGAATGGGGTGAGTATGGGTGTGTGGGTGTGCAATAATGTATGTGTGTGTGTGTGTGTGTGTGTGTGTGTGTGTGTGTGTGTGTGTGTGTATGGTGTGTGTGAGTATGTGTGTGTGTTCAAATGTGTGTGTGTGTGTGTGTGTGTGTGTGTGTGTGTGTATATATGTGTTCAATTGTGTGTGTGTGTGTGTGTGTGTGTGTGCTGTGTGTGTGTGTGTGTGTGTGTGTGTGTGTGTGTGTGCTGTGGGTGTGTGTGTGTATGTGTGTGTGTATGTGTGTGTGTGTATATATATGTGTTCAATTGTGTATGTGTGTGTGTGTGTGTGTGCTGTGTGTGTATGTGTGTGTGTGTGTGTGTGTGTATGTGTGTGTGTCTGTGTGTGTGTGTGTGTGCGTGTGTGTGTGCGTGTGTGTGTGCGTGTGTATGTGTGTATATATATGTGTTCAATTGTGTGTGTGTGTGTGTGTGTGTGTGTGTGTGTGTGTGTGTGTGTATATATGTGTTCAATTGTGTGTGTGTGTGTGTGTGTGTGTATGTGTGTGTGTATGTGTGTGTGTCTGTGTGTGTGTGTGTGTGTGCGTGTGTATGTGTGTGTGTATGTGTGTGTGTGTGTGTGTATGTGTGTGTGTATATATATGTGTTCAATTGTGTGTGTGTGTGTGTGTGTGTGTGTGTGTGTGTGTGTGTGTGTGGGCTGCAGGTGTTTTGGTGGGTTCCCCTCTTCAGCTTGGCAGTTCTGGACCACAAAGGGCCTGGTGACAGGAGGACTCTACTCATCTAAAGACGGTGTGTGTGTGTGCGAGCGTGTGTGCATGCGTGTGTGCGTGCGTGCGTGCGTTCAGGGGCGGACTGGGACCAAAAATCGGCCCTGGCATATTTGGCCCAAGCGGCCCTCAAATCGGTCGGGCACACCTAATTCTTTCACACAAACTCGCATCACAGACCTACGACACACACCACTTGGAGGCGCAAACAATCTGAGTTTTAGTTGATCTGGCCATCAGTTAACTTCGAAACAGGTATTTTACTTTGGATAGACAATAGCAATACATCATAGGAGTGATTAACGTCAAAAAATCTAGACTGGAGAAACTCAACATTTGACACCTCCACCTGTTTAGTGTTCTAAAGACGTCAAATAGTCCGCTATAGTTACCAAATTCATAGTCAAAGAGCCAGAAGGAAAGACGCATGGATGGCTATAAAAACTGTGCTTTCATTACACATCTAAACACGACAAAATACATTTATAACCCTTGACCCAGCTCCTTACTATGTGATCTCAATGGCAATGCAGCGTTTGTTTGCACCTCCAAAAACATGGCGTACCTGGTTACCTCGCAAAAATGCCCACAAATACCTGTATGTTTGTGTGAAAGAATTAAATACAACATCTTTGCATTACCCTTAAATATGCATACATGTATATTTTCAACTGTCATGGAGCAATGCAAGTGATGTAAGCCTAGCTATCACTGTGACTGATCAGAGGTAGCCATTGAGCACATGATCTCCATATTCAAGTAGCCTATACAAGCAATTATTAAAGAAGAGTTTCTGCTTGAATTTAAAGTATCATTTCAAATTATTCAATAGGCTACATTTAAACTCTACAATGCTCAACTGACAGCAGCACCAAACAGTTACTGAAGCCTATGTGTAAAGAGCTAAATTACCTAGATTGTCGTAGACATTAATCACTGTAGGACAACTGAAATAACACGAAATAAACAGGGCTGTTGCTGGAAATATTTTATTCCTGTAGTAGGCTATACTACCTACCTGGTACATTTTGGAACAGTATAGCTACATTAACTAATTATCTTTAATGTCTTCCAGTAGCCTATCGTATAGGTTACTGTATATTAGTTGGCTTGTGCATGAATATGACTTGATTGTTTTGTAGCCTACATTTCCGTCAGTCTACAGTCTTTTAGCCCATCTTTACCATGATAACCCTTCCAAGATAGAACCCTTTCGACGTTCTACTTTGAGAGACCAACCACCACTCATGCCATCGATGTTGAATGTTGGGCGTCTGACGGAAACTGATCAATCTGACCAACAATTAACATTGATTTGACACTCCGGGTTTGCAAATCATTCATTTAGAACATTTAAGTTGTGCTATTTGATATTATAATCAAAGCACGGCCTTACTATGTTAGCATTACCATATAATTTATCGCAATTAATAAGTCATCATAATCATCATCGTCATCATGGCATGTCACACATAGCCTACCTGCTCCACCACTGAGTTCTTATCATGTAACCTCAACTAGGCTCCACCACCTGCTCACTGTCCCTCTGCTCTGTATGCTTGCTTACTGTACATCCTCGTTCAAACTCAACGAACTTCCACATGTTGCTGACATATGCTAGCCTACTTGCAATATTGTATTTTTGAAGCTTCTACATTGGTGTTACTTGCACTATTAAACACTAAAGGCACCCGCCGCAATTTCGTGTAGGCATCTTCGATTAACTTTTGATGCGCTCACAGAATCCTGGCTCTGAGCCAAAATGCGAGGGGTGGGGCCTGACGTGAGCTGTTATTGGATCAGTCGAGTGTCAATATGGAAATGTAACCAATGGGCTGCTAATTGTCCTTCCTTTGGGCCGATCGTTGGCCAAAATGATTAAATTATATATATAGCCTATTCTATCGGCCCAAAAGGTGCGTCGGCCCACCGGGAAAATGCCCGATATGCCAGATGGCCAGTCCGCCCATGCGTGCGTTCGTGTGTCTGTGTGGGTGTGTGTGTGTGTGTCTTTCTTTCTTCACACTTGCACAGAAATCGCTGAACACCAAACGAAATTTCACTACATACTTTACGTTAGTATTGCTATCAGCTCTCGGGCTTCTGACGTCAGACGGCCGATTATCGTGTTGATGTGTCCACTTCCTCCTCAGGAAGTAAAGCCGACTCTGCCCTTTCTGATACAGTGCATCTGTGTTGGCTGACCAGTCCAGTTTATTGTCCATGTGTATCCCCATGTACTTATATGTGCTGGCCACCTCCACACACATTGACCCCTTCAAAGGAGACTGGCAGCATAGGTGGCTTAGATGTCCTGAAATCCACCACCATCTCTTTGGTTTTTGTTGTGTTCAACTACAGATGGTTGAGCCTGCACCATTGCACAGTCATCCACCAGACTTCTTATTACTGCTGATTGGTGCTGAATGGTGCTGATTGGTGCTGAATGGTGTTGAATTGTGTTGAATGGTGCTGAATAGTGTTGATTGGTGCTGATTTTTGCTGAATAGTGCTGATTGGTGTTGAATGGTATTTAATGGTGCTGATGATGATGATGATGGTGGTGATGATGATGATGATGATGGTGATGATGATGATGATGAAGGTGATGATGATGATGGTGATGATGATGATGATGGTGGTGGTGATGATGGTGGATGATGATGATGGTGGATGATGATGAAGGTGATGATGATGATGATGATGGTGATGATGATGATGTTTGAGTGCTGATATCTGACCCGCAGGCTGCAGGCCCTACACCATCGCCCCCTGTGAGCATCACGTCAACGGCACGCGCCCCCCCTGCTCTGGGGAGCAGGACACCCCGAAGTGCACGAGCCAGTGCATCCCCGAGTACAGCCTGTCCTACCCCAAAGACAAGCACTATGGTAAGCCATCCCAGAAAACAAGCACTACGGTAAGCCATCCCAGAATACAAGCACTACGGTAAGCCATACCCTCATACAAGCACTACCGTAAGCCATCCCAGAGTACCACCTGCCCTACCCCAAAGACAAGCACTACGGTAAGCCATACCAGAATACAGCCTGTTGTGTGTTGTGTGTGTGTGGTGTGTAAAGTGTGTTGTGTGTGTAAAGTGTGTAAAGTTTGTAAAGTACCTATCGCAAACGTGCTAATTACCAACCATTTCGTTCGATTTTTTTTTAAATTCTTAAAACAACAATGTTTTTTTTAATACTTCAAAATAACATTTGCTAAATGAACCTTACATCTTTCAGTAGCCATAGGTGTGTAGATTTGAACAAAATCTGGTTTGGTTCTTACCAGGGCTTTTACTGCCTGAAATATCCGATTTTGTTTACCACGCTCGGAGTTGAGTGCTGGGCTGGTGGGTGCTTATTCCCAATCTTTCTCAGGCACATCAACGGTTAGCCCGGGAATTCTTGTCGGCAAATCAAAATTCCACTGGAGCTCCAAGCGGATTTGTACACGCAGCCTTACAACACTGTTTACAGCTCTTCGAGTCACGATAAAATGTCATTTTTGGTACATACCTAATTTAGATACACTTATGGTGTGGGTGGTTGCGTTTCTTTAGGAATCCGCCGTCTTGGTTTGTATAGAAATGAATATTAAGTGACACATACACGTAAGAGGTTGGACATACGTATGGTAATATGTGACGTTCCAGTATGGTGTTTGATCTCTCTGCTGCACTATGCTCTCCCAGGTTGTGTGTTGTGTGTGTGTAAAGTGTGTTGTGTGTGGGTAAAGTGTGTTGTGTGTGTGTGTAAAGTGTGTTGTGTGTGTGTAAAGTGTGTTGTGTGTGTGTAAAGTGTATTGTGTGTGTAAAGTGTGTAAAGTATCCTGCGCTCGGCTCTCCCAGGTTGTGTGTGTGGTGTGTGTGTTGTGTAAAGTGTGTATTGTGTGTGTAGTGTGTAAAGTGGTGTGTGTTGTGTAAAGTGTGTATTGTGTGTGTGGTGTGTAAAGTACCTATGATGTCTGCTCTCTACTCTCCCAGGTTGTGTGTGTGGTGTGTGTGGTGTGTGTTGTGTAAAGTGTGTATTGTGTGTGTGGTGTGTAAAGTACCTATGATGTCTGCTCTCTACTCTCCCAGGTTGTGTGTGTGGTGTGTGTGTTGTGTGTTGTGTAAAGTGTGTATTGTGTGTGTGGTGTGTAAAGTACCTATGATGTCTGCTCTCTACTCTCCCAGGTTGTGTGTTGTGTGTGTTGTGTGTGTAAAGGACCTATGATGTCTGCTCTATACTCTCCCAGGTAAGGACTCGTACAGCGTCCCCTCAGACCAGAGCCAGATCATGATGGAGATCTATAAGAACGGGCCGGTCGAGGCAGCCTTCAGTGTCTACGAGGACTTCCTGCTCTACAAGACAGGTACACACACACACACACATGCACATACACGCACGCACACATACATACACACGCACACACACGCACATACATACACACGCACACACACACACATACATACACACGCACACACACGCACATACATACACACGCACACACACATGCACACGCACGCACACACACACACGCGCCAGCTCACGCACGCACACACACAGACACGCACACACATACACACATTGTGTGTGTGCAGTCAGTAGATGTCTGCAGTGAAAATGTGACTGAGTGTCTGTGTGTGATTGTCAAGTGCATGTGTGTGTGTGTGTGTGTACTGACCATGGCCTGGTATGTGTGTGTGTGTGTACTGACCACTGCCTGGTGTGTGTGTGTGTGTGTGTGTGTGTGTGATCGGCAGGTGTGTACCAGCACGTCACTGGGAGCATGTTGGGGGGTCATGCCATTAAGATCCTGGGCTGGGGCCAGGAGAACAGCACCCCCTACTGGTTGGCTGCCAACTCCTGGAACTCCGACTGGGGAGACAAGGGTGAGTGCAGGACTCTGGGTAGGGCCTGAACACCGGAGAGTGAGTGCAGGACTCTGGGTAGGGCCTGAACACCGGAGGGTGAGTGCAGGACTCTGGGTAGGGCCTGAACACCGGAGGTGTGTAGACAAAGACACAGAGTTCAGAGTTCACACATTTTGAATAAAATATACTTTTGGGACTCCCTGCTAATACTTTTAGGAGTGCTTAAGTCTTTTAATTAGTATTGTTTCATTTGAGCTACATTTTACACTGATATGGCATGATGGCAATATAAACACAGCTAACAAGGGTATTAGATTGCAGTAGCCTATGATTAAATGTAATGGAATATTGAACTAGTTAGACTGCTGTTATTCACAGTTATAAACTATTTATGGTTACTGATATACTCCGAGTCTCTGGCCCTCTCTTAGAGCCAGGCATAGTGAGCTGGCCCTCAGAAGAAAAAGTTTGGGGACCACTGTTTTAGCAAATGTAAATCTAGAAAGTCAAAGTATTACAATAAAAAAATGCTTATACAGAACTGTCAACTGAGATGAGCTCTACTGAGCTAATTTAGACAAAACACTGCCATTGTCTCCTGAGCCTTTAATCTCTGTCTGGGCAGGGCAATAGACTTCCACGATATTCTAATTTTGTGAAACCTGTATAAATACGACTCATAAGGCAAGACCAGGAACATGTATAAATATTTCACCTCATAAGGCAAGACCAGGAACATGTATAAATATTTCACCTCATAAGGCAAGCCTTGGAACATGCAACATGATGTCACCTCCTAGGGCAAAGTTAAGTCATAGTGTCACTGTGCCCCCTAGTGGCTGAGTGCAGCAAGTGTGTCATGTGTAGAAGCTCAACTCATGATGTGTTCTGTGTGCTAAGCTTTGTGGATCTGTGCACATGGACAGTCTTGGTGTATGTGTGTATTTAACTTTTGCTCATTCTTAGACACGTGCAGCTGAGTATGTATGAGTGTATTAGAATTCACACACACACACCTGTTGGCCATGATGCTGCTGATGGTGTGTGTGAGTGTGTGTCACAGCTCTGCTTTCCTCCATAACACACACCCCTCCCTCCCCAGGCTACTTCAGAATCCTCAGAGGGAAGGACCACTGCGGCATCGAGTCGGAGATTGTAGCGGGAATCCCTCGAATGTAGACCCCCCCCCCCCCCCCATTCAGGCCCTGCGGTCCAGATGAACCCCCCACTCAGGCCCTGCGGTCCAGATGTACCCCACACTCAGGCCCTGCGGTCCAGATGTACCCCACACTCAGGCCCTGCGGTCCAGATGAACCTCACACACACAATCACACGGAGGGTTCTGACTGGTGATGACCTCACACACAATTCTGATTTAGTGTCTTTAAGAAGTGACATCATGTTGCCACTACTGTCTACTAAAGTCTACAGGAGTTAATATGGCTGCAAGTGGTCTTTAACATGACATTTCTATAAAATAAAATAAAATAAATACAAAATGTACACCAAACTATTGTGTTTATTTAGTTCAGAAGTAGAATTAGTGTTAGACCTGAATTAACATGGTGAATTAGGTGCAAAGGAATTGTATTAATATTGTTAGTCATGATTTGAGAAAAAAACAAGCACATGAGGTAAAATATTTACTATAAAGGCTGAATTTCAAACTACGGAAATTACAAGATTATTTCAAAACTCAGTCAGACAAAGGTCCTGTCTGCAAGTGGAATGAAAACAATCCCAAAGGCACATTGTATGTCTGTATAATCATGTGGTTACTCATTACTTGAGTAAAAAGCCTCACAAAGTGAAACAGATAAAAGTTTACAAAGCAAGTACAGAGTTAATTACGAAAGAAAGACTATGCAGTTCCTTTCAAAACAAATATAATGTGAAATCCCAGACGTTGTGGCACACCTGATCTGAGTGGGTAAAGCAAATCTACAGAACCCTGGAGGTGTCATTGCAAGATATTTTTTTGATCCAGAAAAACGTGCGTTACTCAATTGTGCACATGTTTTACTAAATAGTGCGCTCATTTGACTCAATTGTGCTCTCATTTTAATTGTTGTAAGTTGAGAGCACAATTGAGTAGAATGAGCGCACATTCTCTCGATACACACATATACAGCAATGACACCTCCTGGGCTCTGTACAACTCCCTTCTCTAGCAGTGTGGCCAAACGAGCCGTGTGTGAGGGCGCCCCCTCTGGCTAATCTGCTGAACTGCAGACTCAGACGCACTGGTCATCTAGCGCCCCCTCTGGCTAATCTGCTGAACTGCTGGTACAGACGCACTGGTCATCCAGGGTGTCATCCACGGCCTGCAGGATGCTGCGGACTGCACTCAGCAGCAGGATGTCAGTGTTGCAGTTGGTGGACAGCTCTGAAGCGTAGTTCCTCACAGGGAGAACAAAGGACAGAGGCATCCCCATGAAATCTGCTGCTTTCTGCATCTACAACAGAAAAGTACAGAACTGCGTTCAAAATGGAAATTTCCTACAAGTTGCTAGTGAGTTATTCCGCATAAAAATACCTGCTTAAGTGCACTTAAAAACAGTAGCAGTATTATACAGTACTAGTATAATAGTTTCATTGTGTTGGACTGGCACTGTCACTCTAGGAATCTAACAATTGAACGTCAACAGCGTGCCCCACTGTACAGCGTGTATCACTACCTGCATGAAGTAGCCGCTCCGCTAAGGCCAACTTCAATTAAACAGTCATTCCTGTTATGCTACCTTGTTCTTAAACACAGCCAATAGCCGGCTTCAGACCGTCGAGCCAGGCCAGGCCAGGGTAATTTGAGGGGCCACCTGGTGATAGTAGCCCAGACTACAAGCCTCATGAACCTGGCACGTTTGTGTTCAGACTGTCAGGCCATTAGCCTCTCTACATTACACCTCGACACACCCTCGCTTGTGAAAACGTCACCAATACCACCCATTTTCAAACAGGATAAGCAGAAAGTCACGTATCTCTTTCCTATACTGGGGTGCGATTCCCAAAACCATAGCTGCCAACTTAGTTAGCAACTTCGTTGGTTGCAATGCAATTTCCCATTGCCAACCAACTAAGTTTACCGTGAATCAAAGAGATGTAAACAGTGTTGTAAGGCTGTGTGTAACGGTACAAATCCGCTTGGAGCTCCGGTGGAATTTTGATTTCACGAAGATGTGCCGCGTGAGTGGCCACCCACCAGCCCAGCACTCCGAGCGCCCAGTAGAGAAAATAGGAGGCAGAAGATGCTCCTGCTAAGAACCAAACCAGACTTTGTTCAAATCTACACATCTATGGCTACTGGAAAATGTAAGGTTCATTTATCAAATGTTATTTTGAAGTATTAAAAACATCTTTATTTTAGAATTTCTGAACGAGAGGGGCTATAGAGCTAAATTTGTCTCAATAATATTTGTATGCGCAGAGGGGGGGATCCACAAATATTTCTTGATTTGCATGTGTGTTTTGATAGCTACAAATAAAAAAAAAATCATATTTGTAACTCATATATTGATTTTTTCAAAATATAGATGTGCATTTGTAAATAAAATGCCATTTGTAAAACCTAAAATTTCATTTGTGAAATGTGATTCTGCATTTGTGGATCACCAGCACACGTCTCAAAAATACGTGTGCTGATCCACAAATGCGAAAACGAAAACTGTGTGTGCTGGTGATCCACAAATGCAAAATTAGATTTCACAAAGGCAATTTTCAGTTTTACAAATGCCATTTCATTTACAAATACACATCTACAATTGTGAAAACCAATTTACAAGTTACAAATATGATTTTTTTACGTGTGGATTTGTGCGACTTTCATGCGAAGAGCGTCTCAAAAACACGTAACTTTGGAAAGGGTGTGTGAATGTGTGTGCTGGTGATTCACAAATGCAGAATCACATTTTACAAATTAAATTTTAGGTTTTACAAATGGCATTTTATTTACAAATGCACATCTATATTTGAAAAAATCAATATACGAGTTACAAATATGATTTTTTTATTTGTAGATCAAAACACACATGCAAATCAAGAAATATTTGTGGATCCCCTCTGCGCATATACAAATATTATTGAGACAAATTTAGCTCTATAAGGGGCTGAAACTGAAATTGGAGCTTTTACAATAGTTCTTTAAGTAGCCTAGACTATTCCACACTATCGATAGCATAAAACACACTGGCAGGAATAATTTAGTGAGACGCTTGTCTATGTTAATTAACTCATAAGTTCACTTTTAATTTTAGCCGACTGTGATACTTGGCGACCTCTGGACAGAGTTAGCCTACTGACAGGCAAACATTTTTAATACGGACGTAACTGCTATCTCTAAACGCGGTGTAGGCTACTAGCATACTGCTGTGCTTTTGTGCTTTCATAGCCATTCCATTCTATCATGTTCCTCGACTTAACATCCTGGACATTGGACCCACAATGGCCGCGTGCACTACTCCACTTGCACACTTGCACACTTGTACACTTTACAACTTGTTGTTGTTGTCCTGAAAACACAACACATCTGCTGCTCTTACATAACTTGCACCACTATGTCACTTTCTTTCTTACTTAGGTCAAACAGAACTACACAAGCCTTTTATTGGCCTGACTTTGCACTAGTATTTTATTGACTGTCTATGCACAATTTTCAACCAAATTTTGCTGCTCTTATTTTTTTCATTATTATATGTGCCCTCTTATTTACTTACTTTTTTGTTTACTTGAATGTTATGTTTGTCTGTGGACTTAAATTGGTAAAATATGTCTTGTCTTCACCGTGGGATAGTGAGAAACGTAATTTCGATCTCTTTGTATGTCTGGAACATGTGAAGAAATTGACAATAAAGCTGACTTTGACTTTGACTTTGACTTTGACTTCACACACAACAGTTGACCCTGCCTTCACCTTGACACCACCCCTAGCCCCGCTCTAGCACCAAGTGGCCCAATGTTGGGCCAATGGTGGGCCAGAAATCAGGGGCCAGTAGCACCAATATAGCCCCCAAGTGGCACCAGTTAGCACCCGCACGTGAAGGTGTGAAAGCAATTAGCCCCGGCACTGCCTGGCCTAGCTTGCTTTGGCTCGATGGTCTGAAGCCGGCTATTCCTGTTCCACTACCTGTCATTTCTGTAACACTACCTTGTCCTTAAACACAGTCATTCCTGTAATGCTACCTTGTCCTTAAACACAGTCATTCCTGTTGTGTTACCTTGTCCTTAAAAACAGTCATTCCTGTTGCGTTACCTTGTCCTTAAACACAGTCATTCCTGTAACACTACCTTGTCCTTAAACACAGTCATTATATATATCTATGCTGATACCAGATATACGACAATTACAAACTGTCCCACGTCATCGAATTTGTCAAATAATGAATCGGATTTGTGGTGACTCGCTTTGAAAAGCAGATGGAGTTTGATTGGGTCAGTAAATAGATTCTGCAACTGCTGCTCCATTTCCATACCCAAGGATGATATTATAGACGCCATGTTCATTCATAGACTACAACTCAACGTTAGGCTACAGGAAGTAGCCTAGCCATAACATTTGCAGCTAAGCCTACCATAGTTGGGAGACGGCAGCCTATTTTGCAGCTATGAAACCTTTGAAACTGAAGCAACTGAAACAGAAACTTATGGCAAGCCATTTGAACATTTAACAGCTAGATAGGCCTACAGTGATGGTCAAAAGTGTTGGCACCCAAGTTGACTAAAAAGAGGAATATAAAATCATCTTGATCTTGTTTTTCTCGATTGCTTTGACCTGCTTAAGGAAACTGGGATCCGCTTGGTCTTCTTGAAGACTTTCTTTGCACAGCAGAAGTAATCTCTTGCGAATGTGTTCGCACATTTTCATTGGGTTCACACATTTATCTAGCCTGACGAGCCAGACCCACATTAAAATGTAGGGTCTGGGCACTCACCGTTCGCAGTGCTCAGTCCGAGGGGCGGGATAATCAGTTGTCTTTCAAATTCCCTCTGCACGCAATAGGACAGCGGCAGCGCTATGAGTCCCATGCGTATCCCACCAGCGGAGCTAGTTGGCTATTTCAAACGTTTGCCAACTTAATAAAAGCTTAACTCGTGTCACACTGTTCGCCAGCAGCAACATCCATCTTATTTGTTTTCAAGTAGCAGGGAATTCAAGCCAAACCGTTGCAACTCTGCCATCACTCATTATGTTAAGCCCACCTAACGACTCTATACACGATTTCATTGGCCTGATTAAGTTTCGATTTCTGGAGCTCACAAGCCAACGGAGAGTTGCTAGACTACCCCTCCCGCTAGGGGCGCGTCTAGATTTCTAGGCTAACATTTATCACACCCTTTTGCAAAACAGTTAACACAGGTGTCATTCAAAAACCCTAAACTCTATTGGTTTTCCCGTGCTAAACAAAAGGAAAACATCTTTTCACAGGTGGTATAGATTCCTTGCATAAGTCTGAATCTCTGATACACCTGTGTGAAACTCCTTTGCACAATTCTTCAATCAGCAATCATTCATTATCGATAAGAGATGCCATGTCTGTTCTGTGTTGCTATTTGCAAGTAGGCTATGGATCTAAGGCACATTTGAAGAAAACAGTACAAAATGTGTTTACTGTAGGTCTATTTTGATGAAAAATGACAAAGTTGTAGTTCAATGAAATTTGCCTTGTCTAGGTGCTTTCTGTAAGGACTGTGGGTAGGGCCCGAGCACTGACGGTTCTGTCTGTGATGCACAAAGAGGCAAAGGGTACAATGTTGCATGTACAAGCAGGAACATGTATAATTATAACACCTCATAAGGCAAGGCCAGGAACATGTATAACTATGACACCTCATAAGACAAGGCCATGAACATGTATAACTATGACACCTCATAAGACAAGGCCATGAACATGTATAACTATGACATCTCATAAGACAAGGCTAGGAACATGTATAACTATGACACCTAGTTACACAAGGCCAGAAAAATGGAAAAACTGAAACTTTCACATAGACATAAAGTGAAATATTTTAATCCTGTTTTAGTTTCTAATCTTGATTATTTTATCAAATGTAAATCTAGAAAGTCAAAATATTACAATCAAAAAATACTCATAAGGCAAGACTAGTATGAACATGTATAAATATAGCCGCAAGCGGCAATGGCGGGCCCGAGCACCTCCGGTCCGCAACCCGTGACATTTCGGAATCCAACAAAGCACCGACGCGGTGCGTTTGTATAATGCACATTTGATGTGTGTGCTATTTGTTGTTGCATGTTATTTTCTGGCACATTTTCTTGCTTGGCCAGGTGGTGGCGCTATGCCAGGCAGACCCATTGGGTGTCTGGATATCATCATAATCATAATATCTATTAACCTGAGAAGTTTCAGACCATTTATTCAAAGCATAGAGCATTTCTGGCACATTTCCGGCTTGGCCAGATGGTGGCGCTATGCTACGCCTGTGAATTATGCATGTGAATATCATCACAATAATGATATCCAATATTTTATAAAGTTTCAGATCAATCACTTAAGGCATTGTCCATTTCTGGCACATTTCCTGCTTGGCCAGGTGGTGGCGCTATGTCAGGCAGGCCCATTGGGTGTCTGGATATCATCATAATCATGATATCTATTAACCTGAGAAGTTTCAGACCATTCATTCAATGCACTGTGATTTATGACACATTTCCTCTTTATGTAGTGAGATATTAAAATCATATAAAATATATAACATATCAAAAATCCCTTCACAATTTAACATCAGCGACATCTTGGCATAATGTTTGCCAAATTTCACATGAATCTGACAAACCGTCTAGGAGCAGTATGTTAAAATTGATCATGTGATATCAATGTAATTGTCATTCTTTCTGTTGGCAGTTGGTGGCGCTATGCCAAACATGCATTATGGGCATGTGAATATTATCATTAACATGGTCTTCAATGACCTGTGAAATATAAAACATTTCAAGCCTTGCATGGTGAGTTATGACACATTTATTGTTTATGTGGAAGGGTAGTAAAATTAATAATTTCGCCATTTCGTCAAATTACAACAAACAACAAAAAAAAGCTTCACAATTTATAATCAGGAACATCTCGGCATCATGTATACCAACTTTGACATGAATCGGATCAACCGTCTAGGAGGAGTACGTTAAAATTGATCATGTCCACAACGCACAAAAGCTCAATTACCTCACTTCCTGTGGGCGTGGCTAATGGCATGTTAATACAAAAGTTGTTTGTTTTTGGGAGTTACATACACCCACCAAATTTGGTGTGTGTATCTAAAACTATATGCCAACCACAAGTCACAGTGACATAAGGGGGCGCTATGGAGTTCCTGGGCAACGCCCAGTGCCAAGGCTTTTCCCCTGTGTATTCACGGTACCTCTTGACGTGTGTGCCAAATTTCATGTGCTTTCACCGATGGGAAGCACCTCTTTTGGCATCACAATTCATCACATTTTAGTCGGCACAAAATCCCAAATACCTCACTTCCTGTTGGGCGTGGCTAATGCATTGTACATACGAACGTTGTTCATCTTGGGGAGATACACACACCTATCAAATTTGGTGTGTCTAGCTGAAAGTATGTGCCAACCACTGGATCAATCACCTAAGGGGGCGCTACTGAGTCCCTGGGCCACGCCCGGGGCCAAGCCTTTATGCCTGTGTAGCCATTGTGATACCAGATGTGTGTGCCAAGTTCCAAGACTTTTCATCCATGCTAACCACCTCAAAAATAGCAAAAAGGTGAACAAATAATAATAATAATAATAATAATAATAATAATAATAATAATCCTTTCAAAAACAATAGGGCTTCGCACCTCTCGGTGCGCAAGGCCGTCCCGGCCTCGCGCACCGTCGGTGCTCGGGCCCTAATAATAATAATAATAATAATAATCCTTACAAAAACAATAGGGCCTTGTGTCTGGATATCATCATAATCATAATATCTATTAACCTGAGAAGTTTCAGACCATTCATTCAATGCATAGAACATTTCTGGCACATTTCCTGCTTGCGCCCTTTGGTGCTCGGGCCCTAAAAAACGAAACGAAGTTGAACTCCGCTCCTGTATGTGGCGCTGAAGCATCCGTAAGTGGATGCTTACCGGTTTGCCGACTGTCAAACGGAAGAAGGAAGAAAGGATTAGGAGACGGAATCTGTTTGCTGTAACGTTACCAGTTCCGTTATTCTAGCGAAATTAGCGAGTGCTCAGCGAAAATAAGACTTCCGGTCAAGCCGGATTTGTTAAATAAAAGTCGCGTAATACACAACGTGTTCTAGACCTGTTTTCTAGCCGATTTTGTCTTTGTAGGTACGAAAATCCGTACATAATTGCTCAAGTTTAATTGACTTGTCGTGTGAAATGGAGAATTTTTAACCTGCCCTACAGCATCAGCTATATGCCATCAGCTAATCTATGCCTTTTGTTCTGCCTTGCACAACATTTCAACAGGTATCTACTCTCACTATGCTGATGCGCCAAATTTTGACAAAATATCATCCAAGCCAAAGGACAAAACCAACAGGCACCCCCCACTACACCCAACAGCAGGGCTGTATATCGCACATGCTACAATAGAAATCAGCTTGTGCGATGGATAATTTACCAACGTACTGCAGAATTCTGGGGTATTCTTACTGTATTCTGATGTGTTCATATGTTACATCTGTGTGTAGTATACAACAGGGAGAAGTTCATATTATTGTACATAACTGTGCCTTAGGCCTGTGTACCAGCAGGAAGGTCATACAGGCCGATGTTTAGGAACATCCGAGGAACATCAGTGATAACATGGGCCGAGGGAGACAGCATGTCTGCCTATTCAGGCTAGTATCTCTTTGGTTTTGACTGGGAGATGGATCGAGGAAGCGACCCGAGGAGCATCTTCTGTCGGAAGGCTCAGCAGCCGCTTCTAATAACAACCACAACTGTTAGACTCTGCACAGTTTTACTGTTTGAGACTTAGCCTGTGTTCTGTTATTCATTGTTGTACCATCTACAATAAATCATCATCTAATCGCCGATCCTGATCCCGCCGTCAAGCTTTATTGACCATCTTCAATACAGACATTAGAACTAAAACACAACGCAACAACCAGAGAATCCAACAGTACCACCGGTGCGATACAGTTTTGCATATGGCAATACAATGTATGCATGTGAGACTGAGATGCTTGTTTGAATTGTGTTTGTATAAGCCTTGTACTGTGAGAATGGAATCCATGTACTTTAATTTCCACTTGGTAGTTGTAGCGATGAAGTACCCAAACAATCCACCAAGACCTTGCAAAATTGTATGTGTATAGAACCGTCTAGTGGCGCATTTCATGGATGCACAATTAGCCTACTCATTTGCACCAGTGGTCAGGTGTAAGACTGCATGTTGCTACAGGTATTCCACTCGTGCAATGACAATAAAGTTGAATATAATGTAATTCCTACAGCACGGGCAAGAACCTAGTAATGACCTGGGAAAGCTTGGGCTGAGTCTAATGTGCAACTCTGATTGCTCACCATGGCACACCTCCACACCCACTAGACACACTTCCACACCCCCCAGGCACACCTCCACACCCCCAAGGCACACCTCCACACCCCCAAGGCACACCTCCACACCCCCCAGGCACACCTCCACACCCACCGGGCACACCAGGAACACCACCACACCTATGTTTTTTTTTTTTTTTAGAATTATTTTTTATTATTTTCATCAAGAAGTAATACATATACCAGCATATACTGTGTAACTTCATATCAGCATCAAAATACAAATCGTACTAGTAACAGTACTCCTTTACTCCACAGGATCTTAACCCACAGTCATGCATGCTCATACAGTACTCATACATTCACATACACACCTTCCCAGCAATACACATACTTTGCTCTCCATGCTACCACTCATCCACATAAACCATTTATCCATATTCCACTCATCCACATATACCATTTACCCATATTCCACTCATCCACATATAACATTTATTCCCACTCATCCATATTTCACATCCCCCCCCCCCCCCACACACACACACACACGTTTGGTTTCCCGCTCTCAGTCGCCATACCTAGTTCTTATTACTTAGCCACTTAATTTACAAGGCTTCATATATCTTCTGCCATACATTGTTAAATTGTTGTATTTTGTTCCGATCTTCAAACATTGATTTTTCTATATTTAACCCTTAGAACCCTAAGCTGTTTTTAGGGCATTTTCACTACCTCTATTCATAAGGATTTATTCTGGTCATTGTAAGTGCCACACACACATATATATTGTTTTTTTCAGCAGAGTCTAGGCTATCCAGATCTGCCATCATTTCATGTATTAGTACTAGCATTGATTTTATTTTGATTTTTAAAGAATTAAAATATAAAAATCATATTATAAAAATTCTTATATTTTGACCTGTATCTCACCACAGCAAGCTCATAGCTCTACATACATTCATGTGTGTGTAGGGCTGACTGTCCTGAAACGGGCAATATAATTGCCATGTTGGAGGGATACTCTGGGGCTGAGCAATTTACAGAAATATGTGGTGTGTGATTTACGGAAATAAATGCCATTTTTTATTTAGCGATGAAAAATGACCATTCTGCGCTCCATATCTGTGACATGAACTGATCTGACCTGACTTGACCCAAGTTTGCCTGTTAGCATGTGTGACTATGGTGTATGCACTCATGATGATTCTCAACTTTTTACTGCATTGCCATGAACAAAGTAAAGGCAAAAATGGTGTTTCTTTGTTGAACAAATTGGGATGCAATGTGAGCCTTGAATTGGATGCCATGCAGGAATTTGCTAGGATCTCAAAACCGGATTATGAACATGTTTTGCTATAGAGAAACACACGATGCTTTGCCACAAAAACAGACAAAAACGTGGGGTAAGTCCAGCTATATGAAGTTATTATTTTGCTGTCACTTCGTCTGTTTTATAACCCAGAAGGATGTATGTGGTATCAAATGATAGCTCTGTGTCTCCTCTTTCATCTAACATGCGTGGCATATATATCCGATCACGGGTCCGCGAGTAATTACTCCGAGAGTAATAGGTGTGCAGCGTTGGTTTGTGTACATGACGTTAATATTTTGCAGTCACTTCGTCTGTTTTTATAAGCCAGAAAGATCGATATCCATGGTACCAATGGATAGCCCTGTTTCTCCTCTTTCATCTGATATGCTTTCCATATCTATGCGATCACGGGTTCGCGAGTAATTCAAACGAGAGTAATGGGTGCGCAGGTGAACGCAGAGAAGTATAGACTGTAAATATGATGCAATTTGATTTAATTTCATGATTTTTTTTAATTTTCATACTTGATCGTACAGACAAGCCCCACTTCTTCTCTGTCATGCAATAAAGGTTTTATCTCGTTGCGATGAACAGTCGCGGAGCAATGTAACAGAGAAGAAAGGGTGTGTTTTTTGACGCACTTTGTCAATCGGGTTCTAAGGGTTAAATAGTATTATATTAGACCCTTCCATTGCTGTAGCGATGGGGCCTCTGAATCTTTCCAATGCTTTAAAATTAACTTTTTGTATACTAAAGAGGAGAAGAGGACCATCCATCCAATGGGGTATTTTAGCCTGGCTGTGTTTTGAAAAATACTGTTTAAGGCCGTAAATTCAATTCTGATTCTACAAGTGTTGGTCATCCATTTTTGTATCTCTAACCAACCCTTATAAACCTTCTCACATTCCCAGAAAGCATGTATTATTGTCTCTTCGTGTATGCCACATTTTACACAAACAGGGGAGAAAGATGCATCGAATTTATTTATTTTTGATTTAGTGTAGTATATTCTTGTCATAAGTTTGTACTGTATGAGACGCAGATTCTCATTGGTGGTAATGGTATTGGTTGTATTTAAGCAATCTTTCCAGGTTATATTAGAGTTTTTTATTTTAAGATCTTTGTTCCAACCCTCATATATTGTTTGGAGTGAATAATTGACTGCCTGTGCTTCTATAAGGTGTTAATAATAATAATTGACTGCCTGTGCTAGGGTGTTTGTATACTTTCCCTATTCATTTTTTGTTTTCTCCTGAGTCAAGGAATAACCTCTGAGTAGCTGAGGGTTCTGTAGGCCTATTATATTTTAAATCAACGTTATCTGTTAACCAGCTCTTTAATTGAAGATATCTAAAACGTTCCTTATTAGTTAAGTTGAATTCTATTACCAATTGTTCAAATGACTTTATATTGTTATGAGAAATAATATCTCCAACAGTTGTTATTCCTTTGTCCACCATGATCTCCACTTCAGCTCCTCCTTCTGTATGGTGATTGATGGGTTATTCCACAAGGTTGTGTTCTTTGGGACAGTGATTTCTATATCTAAAACATGTTTTAATCTCTCCCATGTTCTTAGTGTGCTATTTGTGACAAAACTGACATTTTTAATTTTCTGCTTTGTAAATAAGGCTAAAAACATGTTTTTTTCCCACAAGCTGATGGTCCTCTATGTTTACCCACATATCTCCTTCTGATCTGTTAATGATTTTGTTAATATAAAAAGACTGAGCAGAATAATAGTATAACTCAAGATTTGGAAAATCTAGCCCCCCTTCTTTTCTTTTATTCTGAAGTAATTTCCTACTTAATCGATGAGCCTTATTTGACCAGATGAAAGAGCTAAATAACTTATTTATGGTTTTAAAAAAAGCCTTAGGGGGGATCACTGGTATTGTCTGGAAGATGAACAGGAATTTAGGAAGCCATATCATTTTAAGCATATTAATTCTGCTAATTAAGTTAATAGGCAAGTCTGCCCATTTATCTAGACTTGCCTTAAGTTCCTTAATTAATGGTAAATAATTATCTTTATATAATTTTGCTTTATCTAAACTGATATAACACCCTAGGTATTTAATCCTTTCCTTCTGCCATTTAAAGTTGCATTTTAATAAGTTATGATTTTTAGGTAAAAGTCCTGTTGTTGATAGAAGTTCTGTCTTTTTTGTGTTCATTTTGTAACCAGATATTTTTGAGTACTGCTCAATAATTCTCATTAGATGTGGGATAGATTTTTCTGCGTTAGTCAAATACAACATCAGATCGTCTGCATACAAACTAAGTTTATAACAATCTCTGCCTATATTAATACCACTTATCTTGTCTGATTGGCGAATTTTTTGAGCCATTGGCTCTATAGCCAAGGCAAAGAGTGATGGGGATAGTGTGCATCCCTGCCTTGTGCCCCTAGTTATTTTAATTGCCTTTGATAGAGTACCATTTGAATAAACATATGCCACAGGAGATTTGTAAACAGTTTTAATCATTTTTATAATTTCATTTGGGAAGTTATATGCAGCTAAAACTTCATACAGGTAACTCCATTCTAAACAGTCAAATGCTTTTTCAGCATCAACGGCCAGGGTCACCTCTAGTTTTTCTTTTTTAGCAAACTGCGTTAGATACAAGTTCTAACATTGGTTTTTAACTGCCTATCTTTAATAAACCCTGTCTGATTAAAATGAATGATTGATGGAAGTATTTCGATTAATCTGTTATTTATAACTTTTGTAATTATTTTATTATCGCAATTTATTAGACTTATTGGTCTGAAATCAGAGGGTTTATTGCACTCTTTACCTGGTTTAGGACTTACATTTATAATAGTCTTATACATTGAAGGTGGCAGGATTTCATTTGTCGCTTGTTCTATAACTTCAAAAAAGAGAAGATTTATTTGAGGCCAGAATGTTGAGTAAAACTCGGTTGGTAGCCCATCCATACCTGGAGCTTTCCCTTTTGGGAAGCTATCAATTGCTTTTTTTATTTCCTCCAAGGAAATGTCTTTAGCCAGTGTAGCTTTATGTTGCTCTGATAGCTTTTTAATGTCAACTGATCTTAAGAAATTCTTTTGTTCATCTGTTTGACCTTCAATTTCAGTAGAATATAATTTTTCATAAAAGGAAACAAATTCTTGGTGAATAATTTTGTTGTCTCTAACCACAGAGTTATTCACTTGATCTTTTAGTGTGATAGTTTCTCTTTTTAACATCTTCTTAACCAGAGAGGATAACTGCTTACCTGTCTTATTTGATGATATGTACCTTAATTTATTTACGTTATATCTAACATTATTAGCTTTTTCTAGCAGCAGTTGATCGTATTCTAGCTTCAATCTTTGCAAATACTCCATGTCCTTTCTTACCCCAGTTTTCTTATGCAAGTGTTCAGCTCGGCTGATGTCGGTCTCTAATTGTTTAACTTTTTTATTTAATTGTGCCTTCTTTTTAGACGAAAAAGAAATAATGATCCCTCTAATATATGCTTTAAATGCACCACCACACCTATGTTGAGGGGCAACAAGACTTAGCTTTCTCAGCTCAACAACTTGAATGTCACTATACCATACCATTGTTTATGACGCGGTTGGCACATGATGATGCCCGTACGCCGCCCGGGCGATTCAATCCGCATAAATTGTACATTTTCAGAAAGCTGATGATGTGGGGATGTTATTTAACCCCCATGTTGAGGGGACACAAGACTTAGTTTTCTCAGCTCAACAACTTGAATGTCACTTTACCATACCATTGCTTGTGATGCGGTTGGCACATGATGATGCCCGTATGCCGCCCGGGCGATTCAGTCGACATAAATTGTACATTTTCAGAAAGCTGATGATGTGGGGATGTCATTTCACCCCCCTGTTGAGGGGGCACAAGACTTAGTTTTCTCAGCTTAACAACTTGAATGTCACTATACCTTACCATTGTTTATGACAAATGATAAATTGTACATTTTCAGAAAGCTGATGATGTGGGGGATGTCATTTCACCCCCCTGTTGAGGGGGCACAAGACTTAGTTTTCTCAGCTTAACAACTTGAATGTCACTATACCTTACCATTGTTTATGACAAATGATAAATTGTACATTTTCAGAAAGCTGATGATGTGGGGATGTCATTTCACCCCCATGTTAAGGGGGCACAAGACTTAGTTTTCTCAGCTCAACAACTTCACAACAATGTCTAATTAATTAACAGCCTAATAAAGAAGAAACAATACTATACAAATCATAACACATAAGAAGCTTCATAAACTAAACGTATTTTTGAACATTTAACCAGTTTTTCCCTAATAAATTATTTATTTCACATAGGTTTATGTTATAGGGTTAGTCAAATCAAAAGTTTGTTTCATTATTCTGAACGATCTCCATTAAACCCAATGTGGTTAGCGGGACTTTTATTTTGAAAAAATTGCTCTTAGCCGCCTTTGCTAGCAATGGATACATCCGGCACGAACATTCTATTTTCGCTAGGTTCACGCTGCTAACGTTAGCCCGGCATCAAGTTGTCCATTGACTGAAGACCCAGCAAGTTAAGTTTGGTCTTCGGTGTCTCTCTAACGGAAACAAAACGATGAGGTTACTCTTAGAGTGATTCGGAGTCATATGCCCATTGAGTTGGAGTCGAATTTGGACGAAGACAGGACCAATCGATTACAAACGCAACTTTTGATGATTCTTTTCAAGGCAGGTGTGACCTTACCGCCAGCTGTTTTAACATAACGAATCTCTGGACCATTATCTCTGGACCATTTTCTCCCGGTTAGAGGGACTGACATGATCACTGTCTGTCTGATAATAACACTTGACTGTTCTGAAAATTATTGTAGTGTTTCTGTCTAGATGTAGATCTTATCTCTCTGTTTTTAAGCTAAGTTACTGTCTTATTTAACTGCAACGTAAAATGATTAGTCAGTAGCCTATTGTAGCTTTAGACTGTCTGAGCTCTTTTTCTCGAGGTTAACGTTAAAAGTTTTTTTTCTTTTTTTAATAGCAAAATTGATTCGTCTTAAGTTTGTGGTTCTGATCAGCCTAAGCAGCTAGCCTAATTTAACTTGACACCAGAAAGTAGTGTTATTCAGTTTTGTTTAGTAGAAGAAATAATAAACGGATCCAAGCGAACAAGCATCGCAGACACACAGGTAAATCACATTGATTAACGCTAAGTTAACATTAAGGAACCATTTTTTTCTAGTCTGTAACTATACATTAACGCAACTCAGCCGCTTCACTGAAGTAGGCTGTAGCTGTTGTTACCCCGGGTGGGGGTAACCGAACGGTGTGTGTGACCCGCTTGTTTGTTCATCCCAGCTGCCCGTCATGCTGCTCTCTCACACCGAGCTGTGGAAAGCGTGCCTGGAATACATTTCCAGACCGTGCACGGTGCTCATCGGGACCGTTACCGCCGCCCTGTACTACCTATGGGGCCGCGAGGGGCAGGTTAGTCTGCGAACGGAGGCCCAGTAACTCCCAGCCACGCGCTAGAAGCGACATCCTTAAATGGCCTTCCTTGCTCCCCTATCCCTCCTAAGACGTGACCTCCGCGTGCTTCCGATCCAAGCAGGCTATTTTGGCACCCATCACTCATCCATCCTTTCACACTGCCGAGGTTGCACTAATAACACACATCATTGGTCTGTCTCTGGTCAGTAAACAGAGCTGTAATCATGTCTCATATGTCTTTGGTGTGATGTGACCCATGACGTGACGTGCGTTCCTCAGCCTCCATCTTGTCCTGGGGCTGCTCCTGCTTTGCTGGCTGTGTCTGTTCCAGGCGTGTCACTGTCCTGCACCCTCCTGGCACAAACACACTCGGCCCAAAGCCTCCTCTCTCCTGCTTGCTTCTTTCAGTTGGGGCACGAACACACTCGGCCCAAAGCCTCCTCTCTCCTGCTTGCTTCTTTCAGTTGGGGCACGAACACACTCGGCCCAAAGCCTCCTCTCTCCTGCTTGCTTCTTTCAGTTGGGGCACAAAGCCTTTTAAGAGTCCTGGAGGGGACCCAGCACCCCTTTAGCGTAGCCTCACTAGCCTGCCCTGAGAAGGCCCCCCCGCTCCCCTCCCGCCCTCACATCCTCCTCCTCTCCTCTCCTGCTGCTCCTCAAATAACATAAGTTCTTCCGTGTCTTGTGTGTGTGTGTGCGCTGATTGTGTGGTGTTTTTGTGTGTGTGTGTGTGTGTGTGTGTGTGAGCTGTTTGTGTCTGTGTGGTGTTTTTGTGTGTGTGGTGTTTGTGTGTGTGTGTGTGTGTGTGCACGTGTCCTGTACCTCCCGCCTGGTCATTCCGGTCATCTCCCATGTAATCTCCTCCTCACTGGACGGTACTGGGCATGTCTGCATTATCACTCTTTTTCATTTTGTGTGAAATATATTATTCTGTCGTTCCCTCCTGCTGTACTCTGCATCATCCACTCTCCTCCGCTCACCCTGCATCTCTGTTTTCATCCCTCCATCTCTTGGGCCTCACTCCATCTTTCTCTTCCTCCATCTTTCTCTTCTTCACCCTCTCCTCTCTGCTTTTCTACATTTCTCTTATCATTCTCTCTCCCCTTTTCTCTCCCTCCTCCTCTCTCTCCCCCTCCTTCTCTCTTATCCTCCTCCTTCTCTCTCTCTTCTCCTCCTTCCTCCCCCTCTCTCCTCCCCCTCTCTCCTTCTCTCCCTCCTTCTATCTCTCTTCTCCTCTCTCTCTCCCTCTCTCTCCTCCTCTCCTCTCTCTCCCTCCCCCCCTCCTCTCTCCCTCCCTCCCTCCTCTCTCTCTCCCTCCCTCTCTTCTCCTCCTCCTCTCTCTCTCTCTCTCTCTCCTCCTCTCTCTCTCTCCTGCAGACTCCGGTGTTAGTGTGCAGCGATGGCTTCCGTGTGTTCCTGCAGCGGCACTGTCCGGTGGTGGCCGAGTGTTTCCGTCCGACTCCGTGGTGCTGGGGCGGCCGACTGCAGACGCTCATGCGCGTCCTCATCAAGTCCAGCCCCGCCGTCGCTTACAGGAAGTACGACCCGCCACCATTCCACCGCATTACTGCACAACGATGCAAAACACTCGCCTAGGCACTCGCCCAAATACTCTCTGTATTGGGGGACTTCAGAATCTGTAGTTATTATTATTTTTTGTAATTTATTTTCTCCTCTACAACTTTTATAAATATTCCATGTGTGTATGTGTGTGTGCGTGTGTGCGTGCACGTGCGCATGTGTGCGTGTCTGTGTGTGTGCGCGCGTGTGTGTGCGTGTCTGTGTGCGTGTCTGTGTGCGCGCGTGTGTGTGTGTGTGTGTGTGTGTGCCAGTGAGCTGATGAAGACCCGAGACGGTGGCCAGATCTCGCTGGACTGGGTGGATAACTCCGGGTGTGAGCAGTACCCTGACGGGTCGGTCCGGCCCACGGTGCTGATTCTACCTGGGCTCACCGGGAACAGCCGCCAGACCTACGTGCTCCACGCCGTCAGCCAGGCCTCGCGCAGAGGCTACCGGTGAGTTCAACAACTCATTACGCCACTCACCGGTGAGTTCAACAACTCATTACGCCACTCACCGGTGAGTTCAACAACTCATTACGCCACTCACCGGTGACTTTAACAACTCATTACGCCACTCACCGGTGACTTTAACAACTCATTACGCCACTCACCGGTGAGTTTAACAACTCACTAAGCCACTCACCGGTGAGTTTAACAACTCACTAAGCCACTCACCGGTGACTTTAACAACTCATTACGCCACTCACCGGTGAGTTTAACAACTCACTAAGCCACTCACCTCTACTCTCAGCGGTGAGTTCAACAACTCATTACGCCACTCACCGGTGAGTTTACAACTCACTAAGCCACTCACCTCTACTCTCAGCGGTGAGTTCAACAACTCACCTCTACACTCACCGGTGACTTTACAACTCACCTCTACACTCACCGGTGACTTTACAACTCACCTCTACACTCACCGGTGACTTTAACAACTCACTACGCCACTCACCAGTGAGTTTAACAACTCATTACGCCACTCACCGGTGACTGTACAACTCACCTCTACTCTCACTGGTGAGTTTAACAGCTCATTACTACACTTGCGGGTGAGTTCAACAAAATGAAAAAGATGTGTTCAACAATCGCACATGTACACTCACTGGTGACCTTAACAACTCACTACACTCACCGGTGAGTCCAGCAACCACACATCTACACTTGAATTCGAACTACATTCACTTGTGAGTTAAACAACTTTCACAACTGTACATAACCAAGGGCGTCAGTTTGTTTTTAGAAGTGGTGGGGACAATAACCATAAGCTTGAGTGTGGTTTGAAAAGTGCGGGGTACCCCTATGTAAGCTATTCATCCATTCAACGCTGCATTACAATATGCTCAACAGTAGTGTTGCGCTGGTTAAGGTTTTTTAACATCCGCACCCACCCGACCTGTCAGGAGAGTCAATCTGCACCCACTCGACCCTCAATATGCACTGATTAACTAACTACCCAAACTAGACCCGACCCGACCAAAAAAAAACAATGTGCCTATATCCTAGGCTATCCTTTGCAGTTCATATTGAGGTAGAGACAATGCTTTCTTATTAACTAAACACTAAAACAAGAAGAATTTGCATTGTAGGATATGCTTCAACAAAAGGCCTTTTCACACAGAGATCACGCTAAATTTGCGGGAAGAGGAGACGACTTTTTGCCGCAACGTGTGTCTGAAAACGAGGTGAAAATGTGCAGACCTGCTGATCTGTTCACATGATGCGGCATTTTGGGGAGCCAGGAGGCAGGATCAGCTATTAATGTGACGTGCAACAGGGGCGTCTAGAGTGATAGGCGCATTATGCGTGGGCCTTCAGATGCAGCAGGTGTGTGATTTCCAAAACCATGGCGGGAGAACCGACCGCACTTTGGTTAGCTTGCATTTGCTTTGCTGTTGTTTAGAATGTTAGATTCTTGCGATAGATGTCTTCAGACAATAAAAAGTTTTTTGGAAGGGAAAGAGTTGCCCACGTTGGCCGTGATTCCCCTTTGAAAATCAGAGGTTCACAGGCTACTGTGACCTTGGTCAGTGGCGCCGCCAGCCGTAATCCTGTGGCCTACACTGTGCGTACAATTTATTCATGAAATCATTCAATATTACAACAATAAAAATAGCTTGTGTACTGTCTTACTTGAAACATGCTTAACCCTTAGAACCCGATTGACGCAAAGTGCGTCAAAAAACACACCCTTTCTTCTCTGTTACATTGCTCCGCGACTGTTCATCGCAACGAGATAAAACCTTTATTGTATGACAGAGAAGTGGGGCTTTCCAAAGAGACTACGCACTTGTCTGTACGATCAAGTATGAAAATTAAAAAAAATCATGAAATTAAATCAAATTGCATCATATTTACAGTCTATACTTCTCTGCGTTCACCTGCGCACCCATTACTCTCGTTTGAATTACTCGCGAACCCGTGATCGCATAGATATGGCAAGCATATCAGATGAAAGAGGAGAAACAGGGCTATCCATTGCTACCATGGATATCGATCTTTCTGGCTTATAAAAACAGACGAAGTGACTGCAAAATATTAACTTCATGTACACAAACCAACGCTGCACACCCATTACTCTCGGAGTAATTACTCGCAGACCCGTGATCGGATATATATGCGGATCGGATATATACGCATTTTAGATGAAAGAGGAGACACAGAGCTATCATTTGATACCAAATACATCCTTCTGGGTTATAAAACAGACGAAGTGACAGCAAAATAATAACTTCATATAGCTGGACTTACCCCATGTTTTTGTCTGTTTTTGTGGCAAAGCCTGTTTATAATCCAACGCTATCGTGTGTTTCTCTATGGCAAAACATGTTCATAATCCGGTTTTGAGATCCTAGCAAATTCCTGCATGGCATCCAATTCAAGGCTCACATTGCATCCCAATTTGTTCAACAAAGAAACACCATTTTTGCCTTTACTTTGTTCATGGCAATGCAGTAAAAAGTTGAGAATCATCATGAGTGCATACACCATAGTCACACATGCTAACAGGCAAACTTGGGTCAAGTCAGGTCAGATCAGTTCGTGTCACAGATATGGAGCGCAGAATGGTCATTTTTCATTGCTAAATAAAAAATGGCATTTATTTCCGTAAATCACACACCACATATTTCTGTAAATTGCTCAGCCCCAGAGTATCCCTCCAACATGGCAATTATATTGCCCGTTTCAGGACAGTCAGCCCTACACACACATGAAATGCATGTAGAGCTATGAGCTTGCTGTGGTGAGATACAGGTCAAAATATAAGAATTTTTATAATATGATTTTTATATTTTAATTCTTTAAAAATCAAAATAAAATCAATGCTAGTACTAATACATGAAATGGCAGATCTAGATAGCCTAGACTCTGCTGAAAACACATATTATATATTGTTTTGTGTGGCACTTACAATGACCAGAATAAATCCTTGAATAAAGAATGAATAAAGGTAGTGAAAATGCCCTAAAAACAGCTTAGGGTTCTAAGGGTTAACGCACAAATGATAGCCTAGGGCAAAGAGAATGGACACCTCAACATAAGGATACATTAGATCAGTGGTTCCCAAACTTTTAACAGGCATGTACCCCCTGAGACATTATGATCTTCCGGAGTACCTCCAACACCACCAATTGTTAACAAGTTTTTTTTAAATTGTTTTATTAATATTTATTTTTATCAATTTTGTTGAGAATAGCGAATAGGATCATAAACATATGATACAAATCTCATCAATAGTCAACATATGATAGGCCCAGGCCCGGGGTGGGTAATCGGGAGAATCAGGAGTATTCCCGGTGGGCCGCTTCACTTTTGGGCCGGTCGAGGAAAAGAAATGTTGACATGTCACGTTAGTCTATAAGTAGGATATACACGTTCCGCATTCTGTGCATTCCCGTTGCCTCTGCATGGGTTGTAGCCTACCATGTGAGGGAGTTTCCCCTCCCAAAAAGAGTTGGTTGGGTCCATATAGCCCGTCTTTTCCAAAAAGTTTTCTCAACCAGTCGACCATTGAAAATGATGAGCCCTAAATTAGTGATGAGGAGGCCATGACTACAGGGACAAGTAGAGAGGATAAATTAGTTATTTAATGTAAGAAAGTGCAATTATGCTACATGATAAACCTATATGCCTTGTTTGCTCATAAGAGGGTGTAGTAAAGGAGTAGCCTAGTCTAAATCACCAAACAATATAGCCTACCCATGCAAAAAAGCATGTAGCCTAAACATTAGTTCAATATGCCTCTTTGTGGAAGCGTGGGATAGGCTACATTTCAAAGGCTTGCTTTCTTTCTGTTTTTGTTAACTTGTGGAATATTTTTTGTTAACTTCTCAGTTGAAGTGAATTATTATATAACCTTTACACATTTGTTGAACCATACTAATAAAAACTACATTCATTTATCCAATTTCCACCACTATGAAAAAATTGGGCCGGTCTTGGGCCTGAAACTCCCGGGCTGAAAAGTGGCCCCACTCCGGCCCTGGATAGGCCTACAAATGTGCTGAATATAATGATTTTAAATAGATCTGCACCTGATCTCACACACAATCGTCTTGTTGAATGCAGTGATCTTATCTGCTAGGTGCTTGTCTTTGCCTTGTAACTGGAGATTTAACTCATTGAGCTTTCCAAATATATCGCTAAAATAGGCCAGCTTCGTCAAGAAATGTTCATTAGTGAACGTGCTTGCAGATTCAAACATGCGCTCTTTCTCCAAGAAGAGGCGACTCGGAGCTCAAACACGCGACAGCACTTTACCTTTGGGAAAGCCTTGCCTCGCTGTGAAACAGTACAGCCTTTTGGTCAGCTCCCATCTCCTCTCAAAGTGCGGAGAATAGACACGCTTTTAAGGGCCGGGTCTTGATGAAATTCACCACTCTCACAACCTCGTTCAAAATCTCATTCAGGTCGGGACTAACTAAGCTGCCTTGACACGAGCGCTTCCCTGTGAATAACACAGTGCGTCCATTGCACATCGGGTGCTACCTGGGCCTAGGCTACAGAGGCTAGGCTAGGCTCTCCGCAGCCCACAGTTTGAAACGCTGTTTTACCCTCTCTGTCTCCACTCTCGAATATTTTGTTAATGCGGAGAAAATACGTTTTTAATGTGCAGTGCAAATGCGGAAGTTAAGTTACCAACGTGGGATAGAGAAAACGTTTGAAATGGCATATGACTTTTTCGCGTACCCCCTGAAATCAGTCCACATACCCCTGGGGGTACGCATACCCCAGTTTGACAACCGTGGCATTAGATGATGATGATTGGTGTAAACTTTATCACACAATGTGATAAGCAGTTCTGGCGCTTAAAAATGCAACGTTCCATTCAGTCATAAATCATTCAAACGTAGGCCTAGTGCTTGTCATGAAAAGAAAACAGCAGCTTAATATTTTTTCAGGTGTTTAACAGTAGGCCTAGGCGCACTGTTAGCAGTTATGCCGAAGGCAGTGAGATTATTAGGCATTGCATCCTGTCACTCTGTTTGGAACATCGCAGTTCGGGTTGATAAGATTCAGTTAATGCGAGTATGGGTCGTCTCAAAGTTTGGGACAACCAAACAGCAGTGTAGGCAAAGCAAATCCTACTTGTTAGGTTACCATAGCTGTCTTTTCTCTAGGCCTAGGTCTATCGGAAATCGTGACATAAGCTCATTGGTTTCTTTTTTCTTTTCTTTCTTGTTCGCGTGTTGGGTAGTGAAGCGATAATGCAAATCAATGTACATCAGAGCCGATTTGGCCAGAACTGCTGCTCTGTAAAGCTATTTCTGTCCCACCAACCCAAATTTGCTGAACTACTTGCGAAGTAGCCTATTCATCACAGACATCACATGTATCACACGAAAGAGCTTTTTCTCAGCTTTTAAACAATGTTGGTGGTTAGTTGTTGTCAAAGTCAAAGTCTGCTTGTTGTTGTGGTAAACGGTTCGCGAGAAAAGTAGCCGAACTTTAATTTAATCATATTTTCTGCACCCGTCTCCCTACCCATTCATCTTGGCTTCGCCAACTTTCCCTCAACACATGACAAACCATATATCAGAATAAACAGCAGACCTTAACTAACACAAAGGTGTAATTTTAATTAAAGTTTAAAGCACTCCCCTGTACAGTTAGCCATTTCAGAGTAATCCGGTTTTAAATTTGCAGCAATGTCTATATGCATGTCTCCAACTTTGGGGTTCACAATGTGTTTAAATTGTTCAATAGGCCTACATAATTTTATAACAGGCCAAATACAAAATAAATGTTAGCCTAAATTGTAAACATTACAATCAGAGGATATATGGGCCATTCTACCGAATTCGTGCAAATTCAGAGGTTGAAACATTTTGAAAAAAGTGTCTTTTTTTCCCCAAAACTTTTAATTCACATGAATTGTATAACATCTAAGGTACACATTTCTAATAATTGGACATTTTAATTTCATATTGTCTTTTTATACAGTTTTGGAATGTTTTCCTTCTCCCAAAATGTGTCCCTACCGAAACACAATAACAATTAACAAAATAAGAAGTTTTGTGATAACCTATTAGGAATTTCTTTACATATACCTTCTAAATATATTTTTTAGAATTTTCTTAAAGCATTTCCATGATTCAACTGTTAACAATAATATTTTTTAACAAAAAATAAAGGTCATTTATGAGATGAATTGCATTTTAAAAACAACATTTCTTCGTAAAACGCATAAAGTTGATCATACCGTTTTCAAATTTAAGGATGTATTACTATAAATATATATTTAACCAAACACCACCAAGTTATCTTGTCAGATGATTAGATATACTCTTTTTTTAACTAAACATCCCATGTTTCGGTTGTGACCGCACATGTTCGGTAGTGACGGTGGTGTTTCGGTAGTGACTACTACATCAGACTGCCAGTACTTTGTGTTGATAAAAATGACAAATAAGTCACAAATGTTGCACATAATGCAGCTAGCACATATAACAAACATATATATATATATAATTTTTTTTTTTTTTTTTTTTTCTGTTTATCTGTTTATCTTTCTATCTAATCTGTTTAATATTTCACTGAACAGCTGATGGATAGTTTGGGTGTTATAGGATGCAAGATAGAAAATGTATGCTTGGTTTTATGATCCTTCAAGAAAGATTTATTAAGTGTTCAAAAATGGTCACATTTAAAAGTATTAGTATCTAACATGTTGACAATTGCTCAAAGAACACATATAACCTCCAGATCTCATTTTAGTGTTCAATTTGTTACCTTCAGGGCCCTATTTTGACAATCTAAGACGGATGATCTCAAGCATATGGTTCAGGTTTATGTAGGGAGTGTCTAGTTCACTTTTACTAGTTTGACAGCGGAATAAGTGATCAGACGCCAGGTGCATGGTTCAAAAGGATTGTTCTAATGTCCCTCACCCCTTAATTGAAGGGCTACTTCAAAGTAAAAACGACCTAGGGTTTAAGTTTACAATACTTCGGTTTATCTGTAGGATGCCCATGGACACTACCGGCGAAGTGTACGGCCATTTTGTTTTGCTTGTTTTTACGCTGGAGTATCCCTTTAAGCACAAATGTTTGTACGCATAACCCGCCAACACTCCCGTTAGGTATAACGCATAACCCGCCAACACTCCCGTTAGGTATAACGCATAACCCGCCAACACTCCCGTTAGGTATAACCCATAACGCATAACCCGCCAACACTCCCGTTAGGTATAACCCATAACCCATACCTGCCAACACTCCCGTTAGGTATAACGCATAACCCATACCTGCCAACACTCCCGTTAGGTATAACGCATAACCCATACCTGCCAACACTCCCGTTAGGTATAACCCATAACCCATACCTGCCAACACTCCCGTTTGTTCGGTATAACGCATAACCCATACCTGCCAACACTCCCGTTAGGTATAACCCATACCTGCCAACACTCCCGTTAGGTATAACGCATAACACATACCTGCCAACACTCCCGTTTGTTCGGTATAACGCATAACCCATAACTGCCAACACTCCCGTTAGGTATAACCCATACCTGCCAACACTCCCGTTAGGTATAACGCATAACCCATACCTTCCAACACTCCCGTTTGGTATAACGCATAACCCATACCTGCCAACACTCCCGTTAGGTATAACCCATAACCCATACCTGCCAACACTCCCGTTAGGTATAACACATAACCCATACCTGCCAACACTCCCGTCCGGTCCCTTTAAGCATGAGTGTTTGTTGGGTATAACGCATAACCCATACCTGCCAACATTCCCGTCCGGTCCCTTTAAGCATGAATGTTTGTTGGGTATAATGCATAACCCATACCTGCCAACATTCCCGTCCGGTCCCTTTAAGCATGAATGTTTGTTAGGTATAACGCATAACCCATACCTGCCAACACTCCCGTTAGGTATAACGCATAACCCATACCTGCCAACACTCCCGTTAGGTATAACGCATAACCCATACCTGCCAACACTCCCGTTAGGTATAACCCATAACCCATACCTGCCAACACTCCCGTTTGTTCGGTATAACGCATAACCCATACCTGCCAACACTCCCGTTAGGTATAACCCATATCTGCCAACACTCCCGTTAGGTATAACCCATACCTGCCAACACTCCCGTTAGGTATAACGCATAACACATACCTGCCAACACTCCCGTTTGTTCGGTATAACGCATAACCCATAACTGCCAACACTCCCGTTAGGTATAACCCATACCTGCCAACACTCCCGTTAGGTATAACGCATAACCCATACCTTCCAACACTCCCGTTAGGTATAACGCATAACCCATACCTGCCAACACTCCCGTTAGGTATAACCCATAACCCATACCTGCCAACACTCCCGTTAGGTATAACACATAACCCATACCTGCCAACACTCCCGTCCGGTCCCTTTAAGCATGAGTGTTTGTTGGGTATAACGCATAACCCATACCTGCCAACATTCCCGTCCGGTCCCTTTAAGCATGAATGTTTGTTAGGTATAACGCATAACCCATACCTGCCAACACTCCCGTTTTCCCGGGTTTCTCCTGTATTTCAAGGTCATCTCCCGGCGCCCACCCATTTTGTTATTTCTCCCGGGGAAACTCCCAGAATATTGCATGACCATCAAACTTAATTTTAAAATCACGGATCTATTATTTTTTTTGTGTTAGTCTGACATTTTCCCAGGTTGCCAAATTGGGTATGATATGCACCCTACACATAGCCAACACAATGACTTACTTTCAATTTCAATCCTGTTGTCATAAAACCTGGCAACCCAAAACCAGTTTGTTAAAAGCTAAATCTCGGCAGGTATGCCATAACCAATCAGAAGAAAAACAATAAGAGTGCCATCTCCCATTCCCTAAAAGCAAGTACTGCATGTACCATGGCACAGTACCACCATACGGATGAGCAAACACATTTCTGCAGAAGGGATCTGCTGCAAGCTTACACTTTTTTTACTCTTTAAATCAACACTTACCCCTACTAGGTACTCACACAAATGTGAAAGTGTACAAAACAAAATGTGAAAGTATGTATGGAACTGTTGTTGGAATGCTTGAAACCAACGCTGGTTTGCCTCGTCCATAGCCAGCCTAAACTTTGATCCACTCGGTCAGATAGCACAAGTAGTTAAGCAAATCCGCAGTTCAGTTTTTGTTTTTAAATGTAAGACACGGTTCTTTCCCAAATTTCAGCAATGAAAACAAAACGAGGGTGGAGGGGTGGTCCACTGTGAATCCTGGACCCATGACCAATCCTGGACCCATGATCCAGATCAGGAGTGAGGTTTAGGGGGCTGTACGATGCTCGACTCCTGATCCTGTGAATCCTGGACCATGACCAATCCTGGACCCATGACCCAGATCAGGAGTGAGGTTTAGGGGGCTGTACGATGCTCGACTCCTGATCCTGTGAATCCTGGACCATGACCAATCCTGGACCATGACCAATCCTGGACCCATGACCCAGATCAGGAGTGAGGTTTAGGGGGCTGTACGATGCTTGACTCCTGATCCTGGACCATGACCAATCCTGGACCCATGACCCAGATCAGGAGTGAGGTTTAGGGGGCTGTACGATGCTCGACTCCTGATCCTGTGAATCCTGGACCATGACCAATCCTGGACCCATGACCCAGATCAGAAGTGAGGTTTAGGGGGCTGTACGATGCTCGACTCCTGATCCTGTGAATCCTGGACCATGACCAATCCTGGACCCATGACCCAGATCAGGAGTGAGGTTTAGGGGGCTGTACGATGCTCGACTCCTGATCCTGTGAATCCTGGACCATGACCAATCCTGGACCCATGACTCAGATCAGGAGTGAGGTTTAGGGGGCTGTACGATGCTCGACTCCTGATCCTGTGAATCCTGGACCATGACCAATCCTGGACCCATGACCCAGATCAGGAGTGAGGTTTAGGGGGCTGTATGTTGGTAAACCTCCCTGCAGACGCCTATAGAGTAGTGTTGCAGCCTGGGCTTTTGTTATTTGATTTGCTTTGCTTTTGCTTTGCTATTGCTAGCATGCTCGACTCCTAATCCGAGGTGCTGCTGTTTGCGGGTTTCCAGACGGGTGACAGGTTGAGCTACGTGGTTCAACACAACACAGATTACACAGGCAAACCAGTGTCCCCAGGTGTATGGAGTATGTATGTGTCTATGTACTGTCTACGCTCATGTACCTCGCTTCCTAACACCCCGATAACATTCCAATGAATGTTAAAAATGCTAAGGACATTCATCCAAGCACACCAGCACAGACTTTGAATTGCGTTGCCAGAGACTTGTTGTTTAGGTCAGTGGTTCTTAAACGTTTTGTTGCAAGACTGGCATTGTATGTCAACATCAAAACCAAGCCTTTGACAATCTGATTTATTGTTTTCCAAAGGATAACTAGCACTCATCCAATGTATAACTGGCAGTCCTGTGGCAAGAAAAGGCTGCATAATGTTCTGTCACTGGTAAGCTTACATACAGCATCTTTTGAAGTTATCGTTGCAAGAGGCGCAGATAGAGATTTGAGTTTGCGTAAACAAAGCATCCACATTCGGAGGAACATTATGGAAACACTGTAAATTGTAACCCTATATCTAGGGCTACTGAATATCCCAGTTTTTTAACATGTTGGTCTGAAAACCTTCTGCAAATCATTTTGCGACCCCTACCATATTTTTGTCAATGCCCCTGGGGGTCCCAACCCCCAGTTTAAGAAACACTGGCTTAGGTCTTACTACCAGGCTGTTAGATTCCTGACAGTGCACCCTCAAAATAACTGAAATAATACCCATTTAACTTTAGATCACATTCCTTGGTCAGTGGTTTTATCATTTTTTGTGGCGTCAAAATAGCAATTTGTGATCATATGCCTGACCACACCTGTTTTTTTTTATCGATACACCCGTGGGTGTGCAAGGATCACACAGTATGGGTATCTGGCGGAATAATGATAAAATGCGCTGACCTAAAACTAGGTAAACAATTGTGTCGCGCCTGGTTCCTCAATGCACTGAGTGTAAGATAGGGCCCTCAGTCTTCCTAACTAATGCTTCTGCAAAAAGATGCCGTTGAACAATGATTTCTTTCACTTTCCTTTCTTAAATATTCTTGGTACTTCACTGAGTCATCCCTCAATATTTGTCTATATTTTATCAGTCTTTCTGCTCCACATTTTCCTTTATGTTTAGACATGTTGGCAATTTGTTTCTATATTCATGGGTGTCATCAGGTCCCTTTCCACAGGTGTATACAATCAAGCACCTAGATTACGAATGCAGACTGAATGGTGCAGGAACCTGATGAAACCCATGAATAGCACTAGCTTAATCATTGAAATTAAAATGTTATTTTAGGTTGTAGGCCTAGTCTTAAATATCCTAAAATGCATTTTATTTATATAAATGTGCAACTGATTTACCAAAATATAGGACCTAGCGTTCCATTTAGTCACTACCGAAACAATCTTCAATCTACCATAACATCTTCAATACATGTTTCGGTTGTGACTGTTTCGGTAGTGACGAAAAAATATATTTTTGAGCCTATCTCAAAGATGCTAGTCAGCACATGATTAGATAGCACAGTTCTGAACATTTATACACAAATAAAAACTACATTTTCATTATTATATACATTTATCATTGGTATTCAAAAGATCTTAATAAAAACATCATTGGAAAAAATTACAAAAATTATTTCATATTTTTTTTCACAAGGTGAAATTTAGGCCTTGGGGTTTGGGACATCCACCTCTCAATTGAAAGTACCCTAAACATGATGATTTTATATATATTATATATATATTAAGCTTGATGCTATCTCAAATATTGTAACATTTTTCTGTATAAATGCTTTTTAAATGATTTTTTAGGGTCTGGGACAGCAATTTGCACGAATTCGGTAGAATCGCCCATATAGGGCAGACTGACGCTCATGAGTTCATGCTTTGTTTTATCGCTGGATTTTAGGATGGCCTACTATGGCAACCGATTGCATTCCGAGCTACAGTCAACTAACTCTAGCAGGCATTAAATGACTGGAGGGTCGGGTGGGTGTGGATTTTAAAAAACCTTAACCGCGCAACACTCGATCCACACATATCCAGGCAGCTGTGCATGCTGTGAGGGTCATTGTGTGCGCCTATCACATGGTTTAGACTCGATGATTTCGGTATGTGGGGATTTTTTCGGTCGCAATTGGTTTGCACATTTTTAGAAGTGGTGGGGACAAAATTCAAATTCTAAATAGTGGTGGGGACAAAATTCAAATTATAAATAGTGGTGGGGACATATCCCCCCCGCCCCCCCCGTAATCTACGCGTATGGACATAACTGTGGATGTAACAACTCCCACATCATGTACACTCAGCGGTGAGTTAAACAGCTCTCACATCTAGTCACTGGTGAGTTAAACAGCGCTCACATCTAGTTACCAGTGAGTTAAACAGCTGTTTCATATATACTCACCGGTGAGTTAAACAACTCTTTAACATCTACACTCATAAATGAGTTAAATAACTCTATATCCATACTCACCTGTGTAGTGACGTGTTGTCCTGAGGTGTTGTTGCGGACGCTCTCCGTGTCCAGTAACACCTAAACTCCCACACTCCTAACTTTCCCCGTTTGGAGCCATGGACGGATTATGAACTTTCGGGCTCCTGGGCCCACATGTCTTAAGGGCTCCACACTAATTATCGCACATGTGGGAGGGGGGGTTTGGGGGTCCTCCCCCAGAATTTTTTTTATTTGTTTGATGTGATTTCCTGTATTCTGGTGCATTTTGGGGATGGCCAATACTAAATTCAATCAGATTCATAGCCTACATCCTGATTTGTTGATATTGAGGCAATGATTCCATGCAAAGGCTTGGGCTTCAGGGCCCCCTGACCCCTTGGGCCCCTGGGCCTGGGCCCGGTAGGCCCGTGCAGTAATCCATCCCTGTTTGGAGCTCGGTGCTTTCTTTATGTGTGTGTGTGTAACAACTCTGTGTGTTGTCTACCAGGTGTTCTACCAGGCATTCTGTGTGTGTGTGTGTGTGTGACGATTCTCTGTGTGTGTGTCTGACGATTCTCTCTGTGTGTGTGTGTGACGATTCTCTGTGTGTGTGTGTGTGTGTCTGTGTGACTATTCTCTGTGTGTGTGTGTGTGACTATTCTCTGTGTGTTGTGTACCAGGTGTGTGTGTGTGTGACAATTCTCTGTGTGTTGTGTACCAGGTGTGTGTGTGACGATTCTCTGTGTGTGTGTGTGTGACGATTCTCTGTGTTTGTGTGATGATTCTCTGTGTGTGTTGTGTACCAGGTGTGTGTGTGACGATTCTCTGTGTGTGTTGTGTACCAGGTGTGTGTGTGACGATTCTCTGTGTGTGTTGTGTACCAGGTGTGTGTGTGACTATTCTCTGTGTGTGTTGTGTACCAGGTGTGTGTGTGACTATTCTCTGTGTGTGTTGTGTACCAGGTGTGTGTGTGACTATTCTCTGTGTGTGTTGTGTACCAGGTGTGTGTGTGACGATTCTCTGTGTGTGTGTGTGTGACGATTCTCTGTGTGTGTGTGTGTGACGATTCTCTGTGTGTGTGTGTGTGACGATTCTCTGTGTGTGTGTGTGTGACTATTCTCTGTGTGTGTTGTGTACCAGGTGTGTGTGTGACGATTCTCTGTGTGTGTGTGTGTGACGATTCTCTGTGTGTGTGTGTGTGACGATTCTCTGTGTGTGTGTGTGTGACTATTCTCTGTGTGTGTTGTGTACCAGGTGTGTGTGTGACTATTCTCTGTGTGTGTTGTGTACCAGGTGTGTGTGTGACTATTCTCTGTGTGTGTTGTGTACCAGGTGTGTGTGTGACTATTCTCTGTGTGTGTTGTGTACCAGGTGTGTGTGTGATGATTCTCTGTGTGTGTTGTGTACCAGGTGTGTGTGTGACTATTCTCTGTGTGTGTGACTATTCTCTGTGTGTGTTGTGTACCAGGTGTGTGTGTGACGATTCTCTGTGTGTGTTGTGTACCAGGTGTGTGTGTGACTATTCTCTGTGTGTGTTGTGTACCAGGTGTGTGTGTGACTATTCTCTGTGTGTGTTGTGTACCAGGTGTGTGTGTGACTATTCTCTGTGTGTGTTGTGTACCAGGTGTGTGTGTGACTATTCTCTGTGTGTGTTGTGTACCAGGTGTGTGTGACGATTCTCTGTGTGTGTTGTGTACCAGGTGTGTGGTCTTCAACAACAGGGGCTTCGGGGGAGAGGAGCTGTTGGTGAGTATTACGCCTCTGTCTGTTGTGGTGTCCTCCCTCTCTGTCTGTCTGTCTCCATGTTGTGGTGTCCTCCCTCTCTGTCTGTCTGTCTGTCTCCATGTTGTGGTGTCCTCCCTCTCTGTCTGTCTGTCTGTCTCCATGTTGTGGTGTCCTCCTTCTCTGTCTGTCTGTCTCCATGTTGTGGTGTCCTCCCTCTCTGTCTGTCTGTCTGTCTGTCTGTCTGTCTCCATGTTGTGGTGTCCTCCCTCTCTGTCTGTCTGTCTGTCTCCATGTTGTGGTGTCCTCCCTCTCTGTCTGTCTGTCTGTTCCCATGTTGTGGTGTCCTCCCTCTCTGTCTGTCTGTCTGTCTGTCTGTCTCCATGTTGTGGTGTCCTCCCTCTCTGTCTGTCTGTCTCCATGTTGTGGTGTCCTCCCTCTCTGTCTGTCTGTCTGTTCCCATGTTGTGGTGTCCTCCCTCTCTGTCTGTCTGTCTGTCTGTCTGTCTGTCTCCATGTTGTGGTGTCCTCCCTCTCTGTCTGTCTGTCTGTCTCCATGTTGTGGTGTCCTCCCTCTCTGTCTGTCTGTCTCCATGTTGTGGTGTCCTCCCTCTCTGTCTGTCTGTCTGTCTCCATGTTGTGGTGTCCTCCCTCTCTGTCTGTCTGTCTGTCTCCATGTTGTGGTGTCCTCCCTCTCTGTCTGTCTGTCTCCATGTTGTGGTGTCCTCCTTCTCTGTCTGTCTGTCTCCATGTTGTGGTGTCCTCCCTCTCTGTCTGTCTGTCTGTCTCCATGTTGTGGTGTCCTCCCTCTCTGTCTGTCTGTCTCCATGTTGTGGTGTCCTCCCTCTCTGTCTGTCTGTCTGTCTCCATGTTGTGGTGTCCTCCCTCTCTGTCTGTCTGTCTGTTCCCATGTTGTGGTGTCCTCCCTCTCTGTCTGTCTGTCTGTCTGTCTGTCTCCATGTTGTGGTGTCCTCCCTCTCTGTCTGTCTGTCTGTCTCCATGTTGTGGTGTCCTCCCTCTCTGTCTGTCTGTCTGTTCCCATGTTGTGGTGTCCTCCCTCTCTGTCTGTCTGTCTGTCTGTCTGTCTCCATGTTGTGGTGTCCTCCCTCTCTGTCTGTCTGTCTCCATGTTGTGGTGTCCTCCCTCTCTGTCTGTCTGTCTGTCTGTTCCCATGTTGTGGTGTCCTCCCTCTCTGTCTGTCTGTCTGTCTGTCTCCATGTTGTGGTGTCCTCCCTCTCTGTCTGTCTGTCTGTCTCCATGTTGTGGTGTCCTCCCTCTCTGTCTGTCTGTCTGTCTGTCTCCATGTTGTGGTGTCCTCCCTCTCTGTCTGTCTGTCTGTCTGTCTCCATGTTGTGGTGTCCTCCTTCTCTGTCTGTCTGTTCCCATGTTGTGGTGTCCTCCCTCTCTGTCTGTCTGTCTCCATGTTGTGGTGTCCTCCCTCTCTGTCTGTCTGTCTGTCTGTCTCCATGTTGTGGTGTCCTCCTTCTCTGTCTGTCTGTTCCCATGTTGTGGTGTCCTCCCTCTCTGTCTGTCTCCATGTTGTGGTGTCCTCCCTCTCTGTCTGTCTGTCTCCATGTTGTGGTGTCCTCCCTCTCTGTCTGTCTGTCTCCATGTTGTGGTGTCCTCCTTCTCTGTCTGTCTGTCTGTCTGTCTGTCTGTGCTCCCTCTCACCCCTACCCCCCCATTCTTGTTCTCCTCTCTCCTCCAGACAGCACTCACGTTCTCTAACCTCACGTTCTCCTCTCTCTCCTCCAGACAGCACTCACGTTCTCTAACCTCACGTTCTCCTCTCTCTCCTCCAGACAGCACTCATGTTCTCTAACCTCACGTTCTCCTCTCTCTCCTTCAGACAGCACTCACGTTCTCTAATCTCACGTTCTCCTCTCTCCCCTCCAGACTCCGTTGACGTTCTGCGCGGCGGACACCTCAGACCTGGAGCAGGTTGTGACGCACGTAAAGGAGCTTTACCCACAAGCCCCTCTGCTCGGAACCGGAGTGTCACTGGGAGGGTGAGTGGAACTCTGTGCTGCACTGTCAGCATGTCTCAGCCTGTGTGTGTGTGTGTGTGTGTGCGCTTGCGTGAATGGATATGTGGTGAATTTGTGGTGGTAGGTTTGCAAAATTAACTTGAATGGAACAGTTTTTAACAAATTAGCGCAGCATCGTTATGATGCTAACCAGATAAAAAAAAAAAAAATTTAAGTAAGTATATTTCTTTGGGGCTTTTATGCCTTTATTGCGGATAGGAAAATGACAGGAAGCGAATGGGAGAGAGTCGGGGTGGGATCCGGAAAGGACCACGGGGCGGGAATCGAACCCGGGTCACCGGTGTACGGTGCAGGTGCCCCAGCCAGTTACGCCACGGCTGGAGCCATGATGCTAACCAGATTTAAGTACAATGTAGAACAACCTGGAAAGTCATTGTGTGGTGCTCAGTGTTGATATTGTGGTGGTCAGTGTATAATTATAATTGTGGTGGTCCACCACAAATAAGTCAATGTATGGGAAACACTGTACGATGCTTCTGCTGCTGCTGCACTACCTGACCTTTGACCTCTTGTTAGGATGCTGCTGCTGCACTACCTGACCTTTGACCTCTTGTTAGGATGCTGCTGCTGAACTACCTGGCGCGTAAAGGCCAGGAGGCGGGGCTTCTGGCGGGAGTCACCATGTCTGTCAGCTGGGACACGCTGGAGTCCTGCGCCTCTCTGGAGCAGCCAATCAACTGGCTTCTCTTCAACCGCCACCTCACCGGCAACCTGTGCCGTGCCATCAAGCGGTGAGTGTTGCCATGGAGACCTACATGGCACAAGTCCGCACATCACTGCCCAACTTCAGTTGTTTTTTTAGAGAAGAGGTGGTGGTTGTTGTGGTGAGGTCAAGACACACACACACACACACACACACACACACACTAGGGATATATATTGTCTACGGCAATATTGTGATTATTGTTTTAACAATGTTCAAATTGACATTATCGAGTATTTAAATAACTTTGAAAAAAACACTCAATCACGCATTGAAACCCCGTAGGTACATTTACTAAATGAGGAGGAGCAGAAGCCCCTGGCTGCAGCAGAGCAAGTCACATGGTCGCTAGTGGGACCGCGTGGTCACACACAGTACTGTTTAGGCTATTTTGTGCCCTCAGTTGTCCAATACTCCAAGTGATGAGTTAAATAGTCACGGTATTACATGGGCAGAAATCGTTTGCTTTTAACTTTTTTAATTAGGGATGTGAGTAGGGTTGCAAAGGGGCGGAACATTTCCGGTAAATTTCCGGAAACTTACCGGAAACTTTCCATGGGAAGTTAAGCTGGGGAATTTTGGAAATATTCCAAATTGGAAACTTTCATGGAATTAAAGGAAATTATGGGAATTAATGGGAATTAACTGGGACTTTTTGGTAATTCCTACTGTTTCATACAGTATACAGACATTAACATTTTGTTTGGTAATAAGCAATAAGATTTGTTTGTTTGTATTTTCGCTTATCTTAGCATACAAAGCTAGCTAGCATGCTAGCAGGAATCCCATTCTCTGCCTATGGTTTACTAGCGTGCTAAGCTAGCAACACAGCAGGAATCCCATTCTCTGCCTATGGTTTACTAGCGTGCTAAGCTAGCAACACAGCAGGAATCCCATTCTCTGCCTATGGTTTACTAGCGTGCTAAGATAGCAACACAGAAACCACTGAACTGCCCAAGATACACCATGCCACTCAACAACAAAATCCAATTGGTTGGAACATTGACTGACTATCAGTTTGTTCAGTTAGAATCCCAGAAAATGGTAAAACAAATAAAAATACAATGACACAACATACCACCCCAACCAAACCTTATAGATTATGTAAATTATGTATAAATTGTCAAGCTTAATCAAACAGATTAATCGTCCCATTACAGTTTATGCAAAATGACGTACACCCATTTGAATGAGGACAAAAGTGACGACAAGCCCATAACTGGGCAACTCTGTTTGCAAACTTCGCCCAGTTTCACACCAATTTGTGGGAATACATGAGATGACATTTTCACTGGGAATTGATTTTCCCCATGCACATGAACGCATCATAGGTTTCCTTTATGTCTAGTAGCCTATGCTGATTGCTGTGTGCATGGGATTGACGTATGTGCATGGTAGAAATTTGACTGAAATTGCATTAAATCAGGTTGTTTTAACTAATATTATGCTGCAAGATGGGGTTTTGTCCACTACATTTAAGTTCCCTGTTATAGACTAACTTGCCATATTAAAAATTCCCATTTTATTCCCGTTCATTCCCGGTAATTTCCGTATATTCCCGTTAATTCCCATGGAAAGTTTCCAACTTTGAAAATTCCCGGAATTTTGCAACCCTAGATGTGACGAGATCTTGCGATATAAAACTGTCATGATATTTCTCGTCAAAGTAAAAATTTGACGAGATATCGTGCCGAGAGATGCGGCGATACAAGAATACCACAATATTTCTTGTCAGGGTAAAAATCTGTCTCATGGAAAAGTATCCAGCTGTAGCCAGCATGACTGATTAGCATAGAAGATGCCCCACCCACTTTTTTTGTGTAGCAGCATTTTGGATGGAAACAATAATACCACTCAATTACACTGTAGCATAACCGCTACTTTAACAATAATACCACTCAATTACACCGTTTCCCCTAAAACACACTGTAGCATAACCGCTACTTTAACAATAATAACACTCAATTACACTGTTTGCTGATACACAAAAAAGCATCTTCTATGCTAATTTAGTCAGACTCGTCAGTCATGGCTACAGCTGGATCCTTCTCCACAAGACTGATCGTTACCTTGACAAGAAATATTGCTCTTGTATCGCCGGATTTTGTGGCACGAGATCTCGTCACATCTCTAGTTTTAATAGTTAGTTGTTTCGTGATTGTAAACAAATAACTTTTCTTATGTAAACCTTTGTTAATGGACTAAAGTTTGCTCTAAATATCTATTCTTATCTGATATGCTAACTGTAAGCATCTCAATGGAATTTCTCATATACATTAGCTTTAAGCTAACACATTGGTTTCTATTCTGTTTTATGTGTATTGCTACATGATCACTCTTAATCATCGGAGGAAATAACTGAGCAGTAGCCTGCTCTGCTCAGTTTTACACAGTTGTCCTTGGATCAATAAAGTATCTATCTATCTCTATCTATTCAGTGAGACATAAGTAAAGGTTTAAAAGGAACTTCTGGTTCAGGCTTTCTCTTGGGAAACTGTTATCTCGCTTCAGTTAATAATCTGATCCTAGCACTTACCAGCCGCCTTGAACTGACACGTTGTACTGTTAAAAACAGCACTCACTGATGCACTTATTCTTACTGTACTCTACCGTTTTTAAATTGTCCTAAAATTGATGAGAATTGCTTTAAAACTTTAACTGTTTACCATGTTGTTAGTCGCTTTGGTTAAAAATGTGTCAGCCAAATGTAATGTAATAGCTGGCAACACCAGCCAGACACAAGTGGTGACCAGAATTGGAAATGTGTCAGAGTGATATCGTTTGATTTGTGTGGAGTCACAGGTTATTGTTTCTCATCATAAACATGGTTTTCATAAAGAATGAGCTATACGTAACTTAAATTTCTCAAAAGATATCCACTAATTATTGTATTGTCAAAGTCACAAAAAATATCAAGATATTATTTTTTGTCCATAACACACACACACACATAGTTTGACTGCTCTGTTCTTGGTCCCCTCAGGCACAGGAGGATTCTGGAGGCTGTGGTGGACGTGGACCATGTGCTGAAGGTGAATGCCACACACACACACATAGATTTAAATCTGTTATCCAGATGCACACACACACACACACACACACGCACGCACACATACTGATACGCAGACATTTAAAGCTGTGTGTGTGTCCGTCCGTCCCAGGCGCGCTCCATCCGTGAGTTTGACGAGCGCTACACCTCGGTGATGTTTGGCTACAAGTCGTGTCTGGACTACTACCAGGCGGCCAGTCCAGGATACAAGCTGCCCCAGACCACCGTCCCCGTACTGTGCCTCAACGCCGCCGATGACCCCTTCTCACCTAAACACGGTACACACACACACATATATACTCACGCACACACATATACACTCACGCACACATATATTCATGTCAGGTCGCTACGCTCAATTTCGCTCCCAGCTCCACTTCAAAATCCTCCCGCTCCAGTGAAATCGCTCCACGCTCGCTCCAATTTAAAAGAGGGAGAAATAATCTACAAACCGAATTGACCTGTCGCTAAGCCCCGCCCCCCATTGTTACCATGTGAAAACTCGGTCAAACAAACCAGACTTGATTAGAAAAACATTGTGGTCAATGGCCGCTTACAGTATATGAAAGCAGGCTTTGTTTTGGTCGATTCAGGATTTACTTTCCTCCAGAAGCTATCAAAAGGGACTTAATTATGCTATGGAGGGGTGGATTCAAAACTTTAGAATACATACAAGGTGACAAGCAGTTGTGGCGAGTAGCCGTGCAAATCACCGTGCAAATCCCACTGACGTTAATGCTAGCTAGCTAGCTAGTGGAAGATTGATACTAAGATATGTTAGGTTACGTTAATATGTGATGTAGTAAGAATATAGTAGTTGGTTAATGAGCATTTTCATCTTGGGATTTAACAGGGAACCTGTGCCCACGTTGTTGGCTTAGTAGCCTACATTACGTCGAGCTGTTGCAAACGCGAGAGACGTCCTGTAGGCTACTGTTGATGAAAATATACCCCGTTTTTTTAGCCTCTCGGGGTACCGGCTATCAGTATTACACGTCCCCCTGCAAAACGTTTGACCATGGTTATCCGTCGGGGTTTTTTGAGTTAATAAACTACATAAATAACCATTAATTTGTCATTTTATGCCTCCTCCCTGTTGTTTCCTATGGAGTTGTCCGAGCTGATGTCCGAGTCCCGTTGAGGCTGGAATGTCATTGGCTCATCAGCGTTCTAAGGGTGGCGCTTAGCGACAGGTCAATTGTCACCTTAGAAAACTTAAATCCCAAAGAACTAAGAGAAACGGCAATGTCACTCATACAACATGTATTCAGTGCAACAACGAACAAGCTTGCCAACGTCACTACACATAAGCCTAAAACTAAAGGGATACGTGGGATTAATTGCCTAAATAATACAGGTTTAGCATCCGAGTTTACTTCAGCCTTACTGAAAGCAGGCTATTCAAATTGCTCACGTTTTTCTTTGCTCTCCGCACTCATGTTTCTGTGAAATGTCTCCTTAAATTCCAAAATAAATCTCACTGGAACAGTGTCCCCACATAGTTGTTCTTGCTCTACATTGTTTGTATCTAGTTGATTTGTAGGAATAGTACGCTTGTAAGCCATATGACTTTCAGTTTCCTTTCTAAAATATTTAGCGACTTCATCCCCAACGAACTCACTGTAACGTCGGCAAGCTGGACTATGTGCTATGGACTCTGGGACAATGCATTCTGGGATACGGGGGAGAACTCTGGGGGTTGTTTGTGTGTGTTAATGTCTTTATTTACTGTTTTAATGTCTGTGATTTAGTGTAGCGTGTTACCCTTTTAGGTCTTCCTCGTGTGTGATCCTTTTTGTGCGGGGGGCTGCGTCCACTCCTGTATGTGTAGTGTGTGTGTGTGTGTGTGTGTGTGCGTTTGATGTGCCTAGAGTGTGCGCTTTTCGTGGCCTGCGTCCCTGCTCCCGTTTCTGAATGCACTGAACGTGGCCTCACCACCTAGCTGCAGCAACGAATCCGTTACATCACTATGACAAGCGTCTTCATTTTGAAATGTAACAGTCTTAGTTTCATTATGAAGACGTGAGTTCTAGGTGGACTTGGGCATTCTTCGCCGGAGCGGAACAGAGCAGCCGCTCCAGCCTCTAAATTAAGAAGCGCTCCGCACTCCAACACAATTCCATCCACTCCGCTCCTCGCTCGCTTGCACTCCGCTCACTAGCCCTGACTCACACACACTCACCCCTCACCTCTCTCTCCCTCAGCTCTGCCCGTGTCCCTGGCGCGGCGGCTGCCCAACGTGGCGCTGCTGGTGACGTCACACGGCGGGCACATCGGCTTCCTGGAGGGGCTGTTCCCGCGCGGCGAGGGCTACATGGACCGCCTCTTCGGACAGTTCGCCCAGGCCGCCTTCGAGCACACCTCCGACCTGCAGGCCGCATGCACGGCCGTTGCCGCCGCACCAGAGTGACCACACCCACAAAACAGTGGCCACACCCACTAAACACACGGAGTGGCCACACCCACAAAACACAGTGACCACACCCACTAAACACAAGGGGCGGGGCCTGTGGATTTGTTGGGCGTGGTCATTCTGAAGGGGCAGGGTTATAGGTTGTGTTCACTTAAAGGAGTGAGTATTAGTGGGCGGAGTTAAAACACATTATCAACATGCCACACCCCTTCTGGATGACCACACCCACTAACCCCACCCCCTCCACTAACGCCCATCTCAGGACCTCATCCGCCAGCCAATCAGAGAGCAGCTTAACACAGACTCACTGACGTTTCCTGGTAGGCAGCCAGGGAAGTGTAGTTTTTATCCAGATAAGTGTAGTTTTTATCCAGAGAAGTGTAGTTTTTATCCAGAAGAGAACTGAGTCTCTCTCTTGCACTGTTCTGCTTTTATAGCCTGACGTTTTAATTGTAGTATGCAGACAGTAGTGTGTGTGTGTGAGGGGAATATGCACTACTTGCCACACACACAATTCCCTAAGAGAGAAGTACAGAAGTATGCAGTATGCATCTGCGCTGCCTCCAGAGTTATGCTTTTAGTATAGAAGTATGCAGTATGAGTTTAGTATAGAAGTATGCAGTATGAGTTTAGTATAGAAGTATGCAGTATGAGTGCACTCAAAGTGCCCGACGGGAAAATGTCTCTCAGACCACTTTACTTCCTCTACTCTGGTAAAACTTGAAAAGCATAGAAACGTTCCACAAATAAGTGATATTGCGGTTTCTTTCTCCCAGAAGGGTGTTGTAATGTATTAGTGCACTATTGTGAAGGATATTGATTGTATTAGTGTACTATTGAGAAGGGTATCGATTGCATTAGTGTACTATTGAGAAGAGTATTGATTGTATTAGTGTACTATTGAGAAGGGTATTGATTGTTACTGTACTGAATGGGACTGAAGTGTTTGTTCTTTAACCTCGTGTGTGACAAATCTCGGAGACCAAACAGGACTCCAGGCTGCTGCTGCACCCCCCCCCCCCCCCCAGCACCACTGAGTCTCCTGATAAATCTACAATCCGTCTGCATTTCTCTACCCTACAATCCGTCTTTGTTTTTAACTCTTTGGTGCAACCCGTCTGCACTTTATTTATCTTCTCTACTGTGTGTGTGTGTGTGTGTGTGTGTGTGTGTGTGTGTGTGTGTGTGATAGATAGATAGATAGATAGATAGATACTTTATTGATCCCCAGGGGAAATTCAAGGAATTTCCTTGAAAAGTGTGTGTGTGAAGAGAAGCTACGTACTCACAGGCACCGCATCAAAGGTGTGTGTGTGTGAGAGAGCTGTAATAGAGTGCTGCCATAGGCCAGCTCTGACTGTCAATCATTCCTGTGGTCATATTGAAGCTGCCCCTAGAGGCCAGTTACACACTCTCTTACTCACACACACTCTCGTATGCACTCTTACACACACACACACTCTCTCGTATGCTCTCTTACACACACACACACTCTCTCGTATGCACTCTTACACACACACACACACACTCTCTCGTATGCACTCTTACACACACACACACTCTCTCGTATGCACTCTTACACACACACACACTCTCTCGTATGCACTCTTACACACACACACACTCTCTCGTATGCACTCTTACACACACACACACACAGTCATGGACATGTTCACTCTCTTGTATGCACTCTTACACACACACGCACAGTCATGGACATATTCTCCCTTCACACACACGCACAGTCATGTTCTCTCTTCACACACACACACACACAGACCCTCACACTTTGACAGTGTTTGGATGGAGAGGAACTAATGCCAGTATTATGCTTGTGTTTGCATTGTTCTGTTGATGCCTTACTATGAATCTCATATCTGTCTCATCAATCACCAGATGCCAATAACTGATCAAACACACCTCAATAAAATCTTGAAACTTGCTAGCTGTGTCGTGTCTGTTTCTCTAGAAGGTGAGCCAGCGTGTGCGCCTTCATGTTTACCTTTGCGTTTATGTTCATGTGTAGTGTTTCAAATGTCCTCCTGAGTTTCTCTCTCTCTCCTTCCACAGGGTGACGGTTCAGGGAAATCCTCTTTAGGGAAGAAAAGGCAGCATCAGTACTTTGGGGAGGAAAGGGTAGTTGTAGTAGTACTGTGACCATGGTGTGTGTGTGTGAGATTAGTGATGGTGGACTTGATTGATGTGCTTGGGTGTGCAAAGTGTATAAGGTCCACTGTAATATCTGGCCTCATACCACCTGATGTGCTGTATTACCGGTACCTTTTTAACTCTGGCCATAAAAGCTCAAATTAACCTCAGTGATAACGGGCTGGGCCTTACGAGCAACTGCACGCCCAACCCCCCTCCACACACACACACACTTGTGGGAGCAGGGACAGATTATTGTGTCAGTCATTGAGCGTGGTTCCATGCAGCCAATAAACGGTTTTGAATCAGTGTACTGGGAATAAACCGAATATGCGTGTGTCTTGTAAACACCTTATTCTGATTGAAATAAACCGAAAAAGGCCAAATTCGGTTTACTAATAAATCGTTTGCACACCCTGCCTGTTTTAAACAGAATATGGGTCATGTGCACCTTAAACGGAATATGCTCCCAAAAGAAATGGTGTTGTAGTGTTGCTCAATTCTACAACGGAGTATTAGGGCCACACGTGAAGAAAAAAAATATTTTTGCCTGACACGATTAAATGACATATCGACTTTAAAGTCGACACATTGAGATTAAACTCAAAGTGTCGAGAATAAAGTTGAAATGTTGTGTCGACTTTAAACTTGAAATACAGTTTAAACATAGACTACAGTTATGTAGCCTACACTAACACACAATATGTGACTCATGAATAATAGGCCTACTTCAAATAGGTGTTAGGCTATTTTAGATAGATTGCCGTCATCGTGAAGCGCGTATCTCGTCAATGATATAATGTTTCTATTTCACTGTTTTTACATGGGTAAGGCCACCGGCACCGCACATCCAAATAACTGCCCTTCATGACCCACAGGCCGTCAGTCTCCATAGGTTAACATGGCAGAACTAATTTAGTTTTCTAGAACTGCTTTTCCATGTCTCACCTGCATAAAATATAGTAGGGGATAAACATAGATATGTGTGCATTTACACGGGGTTGCCTGGTCGAGAGGACAGCTTCATTCGTCCCTCCATAGACATTCAGCAATAGCCTAGGCTGTTTTGCATCCATTACAAACGAACATGCAATGTGAAAGTCTGGGACTGGGGAGAGCACTTAATATGCCTAGTCTAGGCTACTGAATAAGCATGAAGTCGAACCTTTAGATGAAAAACTTTAATAATACAATAAATAGGCTAAATAAACCGCTAATGAAGTTTACTTTTGACCATCACATTTATCGTCTGTAACTCCGTGATAAAAGGACGTAACAGGAAAGTATTTGGCTGAGCAACGGAGGAAGGCCTATTATTTTCTATGTTTTGTCCAAATGATGTGTGTCGTTGTTGCACTTGAAGAAGTCGACATGATATTAAACTTTATTCTCGAAATGTCTTGCAATCATGCAAATGTCATGGAGTTCATTGACGGGAAAAAATGTTGTAATAGTGACGTTTTTAAAAAGATTTGTAAAATGCTTAATGCGTGCTCATTGATGTGGCCTGAAGTCCAGAGTGACTGCTGCTAATCCACTCCTACTCATTAACACAGTAACACAGCTGCTAATCCCCTCCTGCTCAGTAACACAGCTGCTAATCCACTCCAGCTCAGTAACACAGCTGCTAATCCACCCCTGCTAAATAACACAGTAACACAGCTGCTAATCCACTCCTGCTAAATAACACAGTAACACAGCTGCTAATCCACTCCAGCTCAGTAACACAGCTGCTAATCCACTCCTGCTAAGTAACACAGTAACACAGCTGCTAATCCACTCCAGCTAAGTAACACAGTAGCATAGCTGCTAATCCACTCCAGATCAGTAACACAGCTGCTAATCCACTCCTGCTAAGTAACACAGTAACACAGCTGCTAATCCACTCCTGCTAAGTAACACAGCTGCTAATCCACTCCTGCTAAGTAACACAGTAACACAGCTGCTAATCCACTCCTGCTAAGTAACACAGTAACACAGCTGCTAATCCACTCCAGATCAGTAACACGATGGCTGTCTCATTCCGCCTACTCCCACACTTTGAACACTTAGTTTTAAGTATATAGTGTAGAGATAACACAAAAAGCCAGTGCACTGAAGGTACCCGGATGACCCCCTAAAAACGGTCAAAAAGCTCAGTGTGTAACGATAGACCCTACTCGCACTGAACGGACGCCATCTTGACTACAGGTCAGGGGGAGGGACCAGGGATCATATAAATGTAAGTAATGGTCAAGGGCGCGGGAAGGGGGGTGCTGAGGGTGCTGCAGCACCCCCTGCTGGCAGGAGATAGATTTTTTTTAAATATTATATATATTTTTAAATAATTACTAATTCGCTGTCTGACATTATTTATATTTTTGTATGTGAAATGATGAGTCAAATAGCAAAAAAGGGTTATGGATAGGTTCGAATATAGGCTACTAAAAATTAACAGTTATAGAGATCAATGTAACGTGAGTCAGTTACTGTAAGAACCGTAGCGTGGTTTCATCTATGTGATAGCGATCAAGTGTGTAGGCCTACGCAGGGCTCGAATTATCTTTTTGTCTTTAAGGGGGTCTCTCTATCTCATAAAAAGTTGGCAAACCCCGTGCATAGTCTAACAAGGCGATGAAATAGCCTAGGCGTACAATATATGCGCACGGTAGGCCTTGGCTTTACCTTGACACACGCACACAACAGACAGATTTTTCATAGAAATTGATTGCTTTTAATTAATTTCAACATATTATTGATTGTAATCGTCCATATTTCATTTCAATTTCACAATACAAAGAAATACAACGTGACTCATTTGAACCAGACCACCGTCTCAGATAGGCTATCCTCAGTGTCAAACACAATAATGCATGTAGTGTAACTTATACACAGGGAAAAAGCACTAACTGGCAGAAATTATAAGCCATTGCAGCCAAACTATGTTCTAGTTGTTGAACCGTGGAAAATTAATAGACGAACAATTTTGGAGTTTGCACTGAGATGTTGTCGAGTAGCCATTGAATATTCCGACATCCGAGATTGCTAACAGGTGTTTCAAAATATCTGGGAACTTTCTGGAGCTCTGAATGGCAGAGGATAGCTACAGATCATCAGACAACACAATCATTGTAGGCGGCATTATGGGCCATAATTTATGGCTTTGTCAATCAACATATGAGGTGAAGCGCAAGTTCAGAAGCAAATAGGACTTTTCAGCACATATCAAACCGTATAGGCTAGCCCAATGAACACCTATGTAAATAGACAAAACACTCGCATCAAAGCAGGGTGACTTCTTCAGATTTGCGAGTGCTGTCAAAACGATCGTATACGGTTTGCTCATATAGTCTAGTGGTGAAGTGTCATGCTGCGTTCAAGAGCGTAGGGTAGGTTTACGTCCCGTAGTAGCCTATATTTTAATTTAACGTCTTTAATGGTAAGAGATCGCACAGGGATGGATAATGAGCGGCTCATTTTCGATAGAGAAACTGCCTGCTTTGTAATCCTTGTAGAAGTAAACCCAACAGTAGGCTAGCTAAATTAGTGTCTGACATCTTCACGACCTCCATTCATGTTCTTGGGCCAGCGAACCAGTGGGCTGGTCTGTATGTAAATTTTGGGGCGTGACAAATGTACAGGCCAGAGCCAAATAAGGCACCACTTCAGAGTTTGCGTAAACTCTGAGCTTCTTTTGGATTCGCCCGTTTTATGGCGGGAGTTTCGAATTGTGAGATTTGCACAGAAAGGAGGCGTGGATGGGGTTTTGAACTTCTCTGTATCTCCATTTCACCCACTGAACTATCGTTATTCATCTATGACAAGGTAAACTCGGTTTTGCATTCTATGACCCCTTTAAGATTAAATTGCAATGCCAGACACCTTCAGATATGAGATATTTAACGTACAGTTACTTTCATTCAACAGAGGATTTTTAAATACATTTTCTACTCGTTTTAAAAGTAGGCCTAATGTGCAAGTAACTTGAAATGTAAAGTGGAATGACAGAAGTATAGGCCTTAGGCTTCCCATGTACTGTAGGCTAAACACCACCCCCAAACTCGATTCCTTTTAAGGATCCGGGTTATTCTGAGTCACTCACTAAACTGATCCGGGTTGAACGAGTCACTTGAGTCACTTGAGTCAGTATTGCTAAATCGCAAAGAAATTCAGTCCTACGTTCAAGCAGTGCAGTGGGGTGCTTCATTTCGTTAAGTGCCTTCTCATGTTGGATGTGGATCCTCCATGATTTGAAACCAGGTTTTTGCAGTACTTGCATTTAGCCTAAGAGTTTTGGTCTCCTGGTCAAAGTGCATCCACACATTGTTCATCTTTTTGGTGCTCATGTTCAGAAACTTTGATCTTATTGACAGGGAGGGTAGCCTATATTATAATAATTAATTATTTGTTGTTGTTTTGTTAACAATAGAAAATTTGCCTAGGTCTAATGCTACTCTGCTACAATGTTTATTACCACTACTATATACTAATAGTAGGCTACTAGGAATCTATTCTAATAGGTATTATAGGCAGCTAATAGGCCTACTAGGCAACTAATATTGTTAGCCTATTAATCATAGCTATATATATATATCATGTTAGGTAGCCTAATATAATATCATATATAATATAATATAATATAATATAAAATAGCCTAATATAATAGCATCAAAATCTCCACCCACTCACGGGAAAGAAAGCAGTTTGAGCCAGACTGTTTATTTATTGTCTTAACCTAGCCTAAGCAATTGACTTTCAATGTAGACATAGAAACAGGAACGTAGAAATGCCCTGCAGTGACTAAATTATTATTATTGTTATTATTATTATTATTACTACTACTACTACTACTACTATTCTCATTAGGCCTATTATTATTATCACCTTGACACGAGTAGAAACTAGGCTACTTGCTCGTCTACAGATCCACTCATGACAATGTAGCCGGCTGATTCGACTGACTCGCACTCATAACAACATAATGTAACCGGTCCGCCCGCGGCTGATCCAAATGACCCAGGTAGGCTAGCCTACAAGCAACTCCATACAGAGCTTGCAATGTTTCGGACATTGCTGTCTTCGCGACCTAATTGCATTTTAAAGTAGGCTATGCGTGCAGAATATATGTTATTTCAGAAGTGAAAGCATGGCTTTTGTTGTGGATTTTCTTTTAACCTTGACGAGGAGTTACTCGTTCCTCTAAAGATCCACTCATGACAACGTAGCCGGCTGATTCGGCTGACTCGCACTCATAACAACAACGTAACCGGCCCGCTTGGCTGATCCGACTGGATAGCCTACTCTCCATACAGAGCTTGCAATGTTGAATGACTGACTTTGCGACCTAATTGCATTTTAAAGTAGGCTATGCCTACGTGTAGAACATTGTATGCTATTTCAGAAGTGAAAGAATGGCTTTTGTTGTGGATTTGCTTTTCACCTTGACGAGGAGTTACTCGCTCGTCTACAGATCCACTCATGACAACGTAGCCGGCTGATTCGGCTGACTCGCACTCATAACAACGTAACCGGCCCGCCCTGCTGATCCAACTGACCCGGCTAGCCTGAGCAGCTCCATATAGAGCTTGCAATGTTTCGGACTGTCTTCGCGACCTAATTGCATTTAAAAGTAGGCCTAGGCTATGCCTACGTGTAGAACATTGTATGTTATTTCAGAAGTGAAAGAATGGCTTTTGTTGTGGATTTGCTTTTCACCTTGACGAGGAGTTACTCGCTCGTCTACTGATCCACTCATGACAACGTAGCCGGCTGATTCGGCTGACTCGCACTCATAACGTAACCGCCCGGCCCAGCGATCCGACTAACCCGGGTATACAAAGCAGCTCCATTAAGAGCGTGCAATGTTTCAGACTGTCTGCGCGACCTAATTGCATTTTAATATGCTACATCTATACACCAAATCTAAAGTATGCCTAGGCTACATGCAGAACATTGAATGTTATTTAAGAGGTAAAGAATGGCTTTTGTTGTGGAATTGCTTTTCACTTTGAGGAGGAGCTACTCGCTCGTCTACAGCCACTCATGACAACGTAGCTGTAGCCGACTCGTACTCAATGTAGACTAACCGGCCGGCTGATCCGACTAACCCGGCTCTGCGGGAAGTTAACCAGTTATCTCAGACTGCCTGCTCACTCAGTCGCTTGAGTTGATTTGTGGAGTTGTGGTTATCCTACTTACGAAATTGTTACATTTTTGGCAGCTATGATGGCTAGTAGGCTAGCTAATTGCAAGAGGTTGTGTGGCGCTGTTTATCGTTTTAGATTGAATTGTAGTAGGACTCAACTGATCCGAGTTAATGATACTAGAGACTCGCGACTCATGGGTTAATTTAAAGATACGGGTGAAAGATCCGAGTGAATCACGACTCAAACAGGCGTAATGCAAAGTAGGCTAACATCATAGTTAACAACACAACACTCAATTTTCGTTGACATGTCATTGGCGAAATTGAACATTAGGCATACCAGATATTAAGATTTGGTGATGGCCTTGGAGTCTGGCTGGCTCATATTCAGTGAGGTGAAGTTTCATGCAAGAATTGAGGCTGTCACCATTTAAGGGTGTCACCATTTAACTGTCATATCCATAACGGCAACTAAATACCATGGCATTGTGTTGGCGTTATGGATGTGACAGTTTTGCGCAAAATTGCCCTTAAACGTGAGCACAGGTTTGTCTTTATATTTTTCATATGTGAGCGATTTCTCACATGCAAGTGGAACCGAACAGGGTTAACACAGCAATACTAACTCGTTGCAGTGTGCGATATATAACGGGCAGTTCATTTCGCGTTTTCAGAATTAGTCTTCGGACGGAAACTTTCCCATTTCAGCCCGCTTGTGTTCGCGCTCGCAAGCTGTGGTCGCTGACGTTTCCTTTTTGACATTTTCCTTATCTAGCCTACAGCAAGCGCACACATCAACAATAACAAAGTGTTCTCGTTGACTGAAATGGAGGGAAATACAGTAGGTGATTTTGTTTGATATTGACTTGGCAACAAACCACAACAGTGCAGGCTACGGTTACGGAGTCAAGTGAGGTGGAAATTTATATAAGCTAAATTACTCAGATAGACCTACAATATTACATTTTGAAAATGAACTAAATTAAAATACATTTTAATTAAATACTCATTAATATTTTCAAAAACTGAGCCGCATCAGAGGGATCAAAGAGCTGCATGCGGCTCCGGAGCCGCGGGTTGCCGACCCCTGCTTTAGGCTATTCAGAAATTATTTGCGAGATCATTGCAGCCTGATTTTTAAAGCCTATATTTAAAGCCATCTCTGGTGTGGTTTTGACGATCAGAAAAGTAATTTTCCTTAGTTATACTGAAAAAGGCTAACAATGTCAAGTGTGCTTCTGTGGTGTTAGGGTGGGCCCAGTCGACTCGGAGTGCTGTCGCGGAACATTGGAATTTGTGGCTGCCCAGGACTTTTCTAAAACTTCTCGCTATTACTCACACACTGCACTAAAATGACGTATTTAGCAGTCAAAATCCTAAACATGTCCAGGGGGGGGAATCATCGGACATCCATTATTTTTGTTATTCAGCACCCCTGGTCAAAAATAGGTTCCCGCGCGCCTGGTAATGGTAATACGAGACAGTGTACTGTCGTCTAATGCATCACATGTCCCTCACTGACTCAAGCCGGCATAGCCTAATTATTTGGCGAGTTAGTGTGAAGTTACATGTTAATGCTACCTAGCACATTAAGCCAGCCATTAGGACGAGCACATTATAAATGTGAACTCTATCGTATTAATGTAAATAACAGTAGCAGCAATACGAAACGTTTACTGTCGTCTAATGCATTAATAACATGTCCTCACTGACCGAAGCCGACATAATTAGGCGAGTTAACGTAACGTTACATGTAATACTACCTAGGACGTTAAGTCAGCCATTGGGACGAGCACGTTACAAATGTGAACGCTAGTAAGTTATTAAACACTCTAGAGCTAAATGATAGCTTCGTGACAGTTTTTTAAATTATGTGCTGGTGAATACAGTGTTGTGACGTTGTAATATTAGATATCACGTATACTACTGACAGGCAAGGTGAGTTCCTTTTGTGCTTATCCCATGGCGTGCTGCCAACGCCGATTTATTTACAGGCAGGTGAAATGCGACCCTTACAGGATTTGAGTTAGTACATTGCATTACCAGTTGTATTACGCTACGAACTTTGAAAATCATTTCAAACTAACGTGATCACATATGCTCGTTGTTATTGACAGAGCTGTAGTGGAGGATAAACACATGTAAAGCAGTCTATGCATCTCTGGCCCAACCCCAGAACAAATAATCTCTTCAAAATAAATGTTGTGATTTTGTTGTTGCAAGCAAACATAACAAATATTGTAGTTGCATTTTGTGTGTTGGCGAACCCAGTACTCATGTCGTGTTATTTGTTCTGATAGTGGGCCAGGGAACCAGGGAATTCGTTGAGAAAAAGGGGTTGGAGGGGAGGCTGGACTCCAAAGCCATCAGGAAGCGACGGGAGAACTTGGTGCAGAAATACAAGGTTGTTCCATACATATCTTTTCCCCAGTGAAGTGAAATGTCACACTATGATCTACATTACATTTTAGCATAAGGCAACAAAGATGTGTGTGTAGTTATCAGAATAGTTCTTGCTTTGTAATATACACCATTGTTAAAAGGTTTGTGTAGTCATTTTTAATTATGAGTGAACTGAAATTGGCCAACAGGTGCTCAGCATATCTTGGAAAAAACTCCTTTAGGATTGTTTGGGAATCATCATCAGTGTTTTACCTAAGGTGATTGAGAGACTCTAAACACTTGAACGGTAGTGGATTTTTGTAAGTAAGAAATGTAATGCATTATTAGTGTTTGTAGCATTTGATAGTGAAATAGTGCAGCTTTTTTGTTGTCGTTCAATCCACAGGCACTTAAGCATCCTTGTGTTAGCACAAAGCACACCGGTGTTAGCACAAAGGGGGGTGATGCTATTCACTGATGGATGAGGCAATAGGGAGCAGGCCGTCTGTGGAGCCGCCTGCTCTCTTTGCTTCATCTGACCCGGTAGTGGCGAGGTCCTCACCCCCTCCTGTGGTGACTACTACGCTAGGTCGAAGTACTCCCAAGTGCTATTGCGCCACACATTGTAGTTCTCCTGTTTATTCGCTTGGAAAATTGCCACGTTTCATGTTGCGTGGCCGTAGACATTTCTATCAACTACTCGTGCAACTGTATTTAAGTCGGGAAAACGTGGATGTTTTTGATTACTTCTACGGCTAGTTACAGCAAAGCCCGCTAGCATAGCAACATGCTAACACAGTCCAGCCGCGCACCAGAGCGTTTGAGTGCACGTACCGACACGGGAGAGGTATGACTCAACTCTTGAAAGTTAAGGTAAGAACATATATTACTACTGACATTGGGTGGCGTGTTCCTTTAAGCAAGGACAATACTCCTGGCACTTGACAGACTGTTGTTAAAGCGAGGACAATACTCCTGGCACTTGACAGACTGTTGTTAACCCTTTAACCGCCAGGTTTTTTTTTTTTTTTTTTTTTTAAACACTGGATTTTGACATCAAGATTTCAAAAGGCTGTGGCTTGAAAGTGATTTGAAATACAGGGAAAATGTAAATGAGAAAAATCTTGAGTATGACCCAAAGTTTAAGAGGGGAGTAAATTTACAAATCTAATTTGCATATTATGACATCACTGGACGGCGGCCACATTGATTTCCGCAACTGCAGACACTAAACATATTTTTTTGTGTTTTTGAACAATGGAAACAGGAACAAGTAAACCAACAGTAGTCAACTATAACTATAGCTACTGCTGTACCATAACAGAGGGTTTTTTTTTTTTTTTACAAACAATGATGATTTTGACATCACGATTTCAAGAGGCTGTGGCTTGAAAGTGATTAGAGATAAAGGCCTAATGCAGTGGTCCCCAAACTACGGCCCGCCAACTCATTTTCGGTGGCCCCCCAAAACATGTCCGTGGTATATAGCATCTGGCCCGCACGGGAGTACGACATCGTCAAACTATAACCTCCGTAATTTCCCCCATTCATTCTCTATGGCGAGTCTTAACAGTTCACATGTAATACTCTTTTTGCCCACTGGTGGTTGTTTTGGCGCTGTTTTGCGTTTGCCATCGAAAACGGAAGGAAATGTAGGCCTACCTGCAAACAATGTAAGAGGCCTATGCTGACTGCAGTGCTCAAAGTATTATCAATTATTTGTTAATAACTAACTAACTTCTATTCAAGTCATATTTCTGGGACTTTCTGGGATAATTATTTCTATTTTTTATTCACACGTTCAAATGTTCATACAGAGTTCAAAGTTCTCATCAGGTGAGTGAAAGTTAGAATGGTGGTCATTTCAGATGTGTTTGCCAGCACTTCATAAAACTGTCATAGTTTGATAACTTTAAATTATTTGTAGGATATTGCTTGTTCACAACTTGAGCTATGTATGCAAAGAAACCGAGTCTTTTTATTAGTATTATTTCATTTGAGCTACATTTTACACTGATATGACATGGTGGCAACATAAACACAGCTAGCAATGGTATTAAATTGCAGTAGCCTATGATTAAATGTAATGGAATATTCAACTAAGGTAGACTGCTGTTGTTCACAGCACTAAGCTATTTATTATTGATATTGGGGACCACTGGCCTAATGTATATTAGAAACATTTTGAGCCTGACCCAAAGTTTTTGAGGGTAGTAAATTTACTGATCTAATCTGACAACACTGGGCGGCTCTGGCGGCTATATACAGTATAATTATGCAACTTATACATATACACATTATAACTTTTTTTTTATCCACATAACAAATGAACAGGTAAACAGGAAAATGTAAACCAAAAGTAGTGAAGTAGCACTAAAAGCCACCAGAACTAGTAATAGTAAAAGTGTTTTTGTTGCAGAAACCAATCTATCTATCCAGGTGACATTGTTTGTAGTTGTTCAGAGTGCGGTACCGCTCATTGCAAGGCACAGCACACAGACCTCTCCCACACTGCACCTGCACTTCGTCTGGTGGCGACCTTTAGGGCGGGTGCGATCTGAGCAAACTGCGCAATCTGGGCGGTCAACAGCATCGTGGAGCCAGTGTCGTTCCGTTAGCCTCAATGGCATTTCTACCCCCTGTGCTGAAGGCCTTCCTCCTTTTCTGCTTTCCCTCTTTGAATACCCCTCTAGTAAAGCAGTAATGATATCCTGAATGAAGGCCTTCAGTGGCTTGTGTGGACCAGGAGTACACCTGCTGTAAATTATGTGGGAGTTGACCACACTGATGCTTAGGATCGCATTGAAGATGCGGTTGTACCATTTCCTAGATCAGTGTGGAAAGAGGTAGGTTTTCCTCCTCTGATCAGCTGTATCTACTCCTCCCATAAAGCTGCTGTGCCTGTCCACACACACAGGTCTGTTTATGTCTCAGAAACCTGTTGCTGAGTGTTTAGTCCTGATTCTTTGCTGAACACACGAGTTCCCATGCAAAGATGACAGAATAGTGAGACGCTTTGTGTCATGCCACGCACAAGCTAACAGTTTGTCATGTCTCATGAACACAGGGTCATCTCCTTTTTTCATAGGCAACTCAGATGGTTTCAGGCCCCTTGGCATACCTCGCCTATTGCTGCTCACTGTCCCACACAAACCTGTGTCATTCTCTGCTAATTTGTTTGCTATGGCTGGTGATGTGTAATAACTGTCCATGTACACTGCATGCCCTTTCCCTGTGTATGGGGCCATAAGTTGACGAACAATAAGGTGGGTGGCACCTAAATGATCAACGTCATCATCTGAATTGTGTCCAGTGTACATGGACCATTGCAAAACATAACCAGAGCCGGATTCGCTCAAAACAAATGCTTTGAAGCCATATTTGTCTGGCTTATTTGGGTTGTACTGTCTTAACGTTGACCTTCCTTTGAACGCTATGGTCATCTCATCTAAAGACAGTTCTTTGTGTGGACCATAAACAGCTGAAAAGCGCACCTTGAACAGTCTATCATGACCTGGTTGACCCCGCCCAACATACTCACTGTTGTTAATAAAATGGAGGAAAGACAGGATCATTTCAAATCTGTTCCTTGTCATTATAATCCCAAAGCCAGGTGTATAAGTTGGCCAAAATTCTGCCCAATAATCCTCTATCGCGGATTTTTCTACCAGTCCCATGCACAAATGCAGTGACAGGAAGGCCTTCATCTCAGGGACAGAAACATCATACCACCCATGAAACCTGGATTGGGGTTTTAGCTGTTGAGAGTCTAAGTACTGATTGGCATACCTGTTTTCTTCAATTGTTATTAGGTTCCAGAAATCCTCTGTCAGAAACAGGGACAGAAAATATAGGGGGTTATCATTGGATACATTTCTGACTCCTTGATATCCAACAGGCTCATCAAAGGGCTTGATCCTTTCCCAAATGAATCCAACCATCAATATCATCACTAATTTGCCCACCTCTGATGCCTCTACCACGTGAAATCCCAGCCCTATTTCGATCACCCCTGTTGTCTCGATCACGTGAAATCCCAGCCCTATTTCGATCACCCCTGTTGTCTCGATCACGTGAAATCCCAGCCCTATTTCGACCACCCCTGTTGTCTCGATCACGTGAAATCCCAGCCCTATTTTGACCACCCCTGCTGCCTCTACAACGTACACCTGCTCTCCTACTGACACTACGACCATGATTACCCCTGGAGGGTGTGATGAGGCTGATGGGCTGGGATAGGCAGGGGTAGCCCCCATCTCCAAGTATACTATAACCTGGTGGAAGGTAGGACTGCTGGTAGTAGATGGGGCTGTTCCTCAGTACTCTAGCGTCATGAACTGAACCACTGTACCCCACGAACACATCTAGGAACTTCCCCACATCATCACAGATGGCCTGCAGCTGGATGGAGTAGAAGTTGAAATAACAGGCAGCATCTTGTGCTGGGGCCTGGGGGCTTCACCCTGACTTGGCAGCCATCGATGGCACCAACCACACGGTTGAAGGCTGCAGATAAGTATAAGTATATATACTCTTTTGATCCCGTGAGGGACATTTGGTCTCTGCATTTATCCCAATCCGTGAATTAGTGAAACACACACAGCACACAGTGAACACACAGTGAGGTGAAGCACACACTAATCCCGACGCAGTGAGCTGCCTGCAACAACAGCGGCGCTCAGGGAGCAGTGAGGGGTTAGGTGCCTTGCTCAAGGGCACTTCGGCACAGCGGCGCTCGGGGAGCAGTGAGGGGTTAGGTGCCTTGCTCAAGGCCACTTCAGCGGTGGATGTGGGCATTGGAGAGCAGTGAGGGGTTAGGTGCAAGCTACTCACCACAACATGCTTCCCAAACCATGCTAAAACAATAATATCCGAAAAGAGCTTCAACAGCAGTTAGTCACAGTCCTCGGCGTTGTTGCATCAGTGTTGCATCATGAACTATGTTGTCTGGGTAACCGACCAGGGCGCAAACGTGGTGGACGCTCTCTGTCCATACAGGCACCTGGCTTGTCAAGATCACCTGTATTAACACAGTCCTCCGACATGCCTTAAACACAGATGAGCTGACTGCAGTAGTCCCAGAAGTAGCAGAGACTGTTGGCGGCCAAGGCTTTAGTCCGCTACCTACAACAGTCAGGCCTGGTCAGTCAGCTGCCAAGAACTGTTAAACAAAAGGCAGAGACCAGGTATAGCAGTCTTCCTCAAACTGGAGTCAATTCAGTCAGTCCATGCAGAGCTGCAGGAGCTTCTTCAGTGTAAGAGCGCACGATTGCGCGATGTCTCCCCAGATGTTCTAGCCTTCCTGGTGGAATTTCTGCGCCCATTTAGTGACGCGCAAAAGGAGCCAGAAGGGGACAAATACCCAACACTGCACCTTGTCGTTCTCTGGGCCAACAAGCTGAATAGCCACTGCCAACCAGACGTGGCTGATACTCCTTCCCAGGCTCGAAATCCAGCCACTTCATAAAAGTTCAACCAACTATGAATGTTTACTCTCGCTGAGAGGACCGACATCCAGCAACAGGTGAGAATCCAGACAAACCGCTTCAGGGAGGGAGAGGATGCGCGTTGGCACGAGCAGTCTACAGAATCAGGTATTTGTGTTTTATTAGCCTATGTTTGCCTATTTGTCTTTTTACTTTACGCACCAGCGTAACCACCAAACTACTTTCCCTGTAGCCTCTTAATGTAGCTATAGGCCGTGGCTTTATAAATAGCCTAATTGTGTTATGATTCACACAGGGTCGGGCGCAGTGGCAGCTGCTGGTCCCGCACCAAAGAGGAGAGCACTGGTGGAGTTTGAGGACGCGTGGAGAACGAGGGAGAGAGAGAGGAACGAGGATACTGATGAAATCCAGGTCTGCCTCAGCCTCAGCCTCAACCCCACCATGGAGGCTGATGGAAGGGATCTACTGAGCTGGTGGAAGCAACACGAGGCCACATTGCCGTTACTGGCACGTCTGGCCCGCATGGTCTTCAGTGTCCCGGCCAGCAGTAGCAGCAGCGAGCGCGCTTTTAGCTTTTAGCGCAGCTGGAAGAATGATATGGGAAAGGAGGACTGGACTTGCCCCTGAAACGGTGGATGCTGTTCTTTTTCTGCATGATGCCAAATAGACTGTTCCTCTTGTGGTGTTCAAACAACGGAGGACTTTTGCCATGTTAAGCGGCTCACTGTTGTTAAATTGGACATAAAGGCTGTTATTATAGGCTACAGTTGTTCTTATAATTGTATCGCCATGTTGAGGTGAAGACTTGTTTTTTGAGTTCTAGGCCTACTATGCCCAGGCAAGAGTTGTTGTCTTTGTTAAGAAGAAGAATATTTTTGATAGGCTTTTGCTACGTTTAGCCTACTAATAAACACTGTAATAAGGTTTAAGTGTTTTGTTGGTTTTTGTAGCCTACCTTATGTTTGGATATCAGTGTTTATTACCCTATAGGCCTATTATAATTGCTCAGGTGAACTTGCTGTGCGCTCATTTCAAAAAATGAAATAATCATTTAAACAATTCCAAAAACGCTTCAAACACTTGACCAAAGTGCCATTATGCCATTAAAAGTGCTCAGTTAAGGTTTGTGGTCTGCACCTATATGAACGAGTTCTCAAGCTGCTGATCGAAACATGAGCCCATATTTTAACCTGCTCTTTTATGTCTACTTTGATCTGTCAGAAACCGTTGGTTTATTCACAGAAAAATAGAATGCTGTTTTTTTCTAACTGCAGAGCGTTATCCCATTTTCAGAGTGGCAGATTAAATTTTCGAACGAACCCAATGAATATAGCGTTCTATCACGCTAAAACATTGAGGTTAAATTTTTTTAAAAAGTCGGGCTTGATACGGGTTCGGGCCTGAGAATTCTGAAAACCTGTCGGACCGGGCTGACCCCTCCCCCCTCGGGCCAGGGCCGGACTCGGCCCCAGATAATAGACCTCTGAAGTTCGCCTACAAAAAAGAACCAAAACGGCCATCTTTGCCCATATAAGGAGATCCGGTTCTTAATTGAAGCTAACTACCTATGGCAAGTTGCATTGAAAGTTAGCTCTGGGGTAGAAAAAAATCCGCCTTCACGTACTGGACACAATATCCACTCGAAGGCAGAGGACAAAAGTGTGTTCAGGAAAACGTCTGCATTTCAGACTTTTTCATCCCCGCGAGAGTTTAGCAGGTGCAATAATTCAAAATCCCCATATTATTTTCCCATAGGAAAAATCGCCAGATACCGGATGTCAAAGATTCTTTTTTGTAGGCGAACTTTAGAGGTCTATTGATAATACTACCAGTAGAGTCCAGCGGGTCACAGTGGGCTCATTTCTGTCTGATGTGATGACAACATCCACAGCTCCTTTTTAGAATGGCCACCAGTCACATTTAATTTTAAATACCAATAAGACCAAAGAAATGTCCATAGATTTTAGAAAATCGCAGCAGTCCACCGACACTTTTATCAGAGGGGAGACTATTCAGGTTGTTACAAACTACAAATACCTTGGCATTGTACTGGACAACAGGCTTAAATGGGACTCATGGACTGATCTTTTGCACACTAAGTCACAGCAAAGAATGTACTATTTAAAGAAACTGCTTGTTTTTAATGTCAATAACAAAATGCTCCAAATGTTTTATACTGCTTTTATTGAAAGTGTTTTAACTGCTTGTTTTTAATGTCAATAACAAAATGCTCCAAATGTTTTATACTGCTTTTATTGAAAGTGTTTTAACTTGCTGTATTACTTGCTGGTTCGGAAATGCCACTGAGTCTCAGAAAAAGACAATCAGAAAAACAGTTACAACTGCCAGCAAGTTATTTGGGATAAGACTACCGAGTATGGAACACATTTACAAAGACAGACTGGTGAGAAAGGCCAATAACATTGCATGTGACTGTACTTACCCCCTGGCATCTCATTTTAAACTACTGCCATCTACAGTAGGCGTCGTTTCTGTCCACCCCTCCTGACCAAGAACAGATCCAAATTCTTTTTCATACCACAAGCCATAAAAGCTTTAAATCAGTCAAAATAAGCTAGATGTCCAGCTGGCCTGGTCATACCCAAGGGTGTATAGTATATTGTAGTGTGTGATGTATGTTCTTCATGTTATGTCTGTGTCTGATGTATGGACTTTTTGTTTGTGTCATATGTCTGATGTCCTGTCATGAAGTGCCTTGCGACTGTGCCGCAAACCCAACTGCCCCACGGGGACAATAAAGTTATGTACTACTATCCTGAAATTGTATGACAAAGTTCAAGGATTCACAAAAAAGCTCAAACTATGGGAGAGGAAATGTGGTCAAACTGGTGCAACTCAATACCCATCTTGCCACCACTGATGTTGCCAGGGGTCAAACTGATGCAAGCACATCTGTCCAAACTCTGCACTGATTTTAAGCCATTATTTTCAGGACATTGAAAAAAAGTCAGAAAGCCTGGATTGGGTGAGGAACCCGTTCATGGTGAGTGAGAGCAGCAACAGCCTTCCTGACAGGCTGGACGAGCCTCTGATGGAATTATCATCTGACCGTGGGCTGAATATGGAGAACGTGGTGTGGGCTGAAGATGGAGAACGTGGTGTGGGCTGAAGATGGAGAACGTGGGCTGAAGATGGAGAACGTGGGCTGAAGATGGAGAACGTGGTGTGGGCTGAAGATGGAGAACGTGGGCTGAAGATGCAGAACGTGGGCTGAAGATGGAGAACGTGGTGTGGGCTGAAGAAGGAGAACGTGGGCTGAATGTGGAGAACGTGGCGTGGGCTGAAGATGGAGAACGTGGTGTGGGCTGAAGAAGGAGAACGTGGGCTGAATGTGGAGAACGTGGCGTGGACTGAATGTGGAGAACGTGGGCTGAAGATGGAGAACGTGGTTCTACTTATATTGGTTCTACTTATATGTGTGAGTTGACCTTCTCAGCTTTGACATCAAAACCCAAGCAGAGGAACAGACTAGATGTGGAGACTGAAGCTCATGTGTCTCATGAAAGCTCACATGACTGAAGCTCAGGTGTCTCATGAAAGCTCACATGACTGAAGCTCAGGTGTCTCATGTGTCTCATGAAAGCTCACATGACTGAAGCTCAGGTGTCTCATGAAAGCTCACATGACTGAAGCTCAGGTGTCTCATGAAAGCTCACATGACTGAAGCTCAGGTGTCTCATGAAAGCTCACATGACTGAAGCTCAGGTGTCTCATGAAAGCTCACATGACTGAAGCTCAGGTGTCTCATGAAAGCTCACATGACTGAAGCTCAGGTGTCTCATGAAAGCTCACATGACTGAAGCTCAGGTGTCTCATGTGTCTCATTAAAGCTCACATGACTGAAGCTCAGGTGTCTCATGAAAGCTCACATGACTGAAGCTCAGGTGTCTCATGAAAGCTCACATGACTGAAGCTCAGGTGTCTCATGTGTCTCATTAAAGCTCACATGACTGAAGCTCAGGTGTCTCATGAAAGCTCACATGACTGAAGCTCAGGTGTCTCATTAAAGCTCACATGACTGAAGCCAGAGACTTTCTAATGTGGAGACACAGCACTCAAAAAATACTCCATAGAAATGCATGGGGCTAGTTTGTCACGCCAATATGGCCGTTGTCTACACATATCCCACCCCTTCCTCGGCAAAACGTCGACATGTGAATACATTGAGCCAATCATGTGGTGTGATGTGAATACATTGAGCCAATCATATGGTCTGTTGTGAAGACATCGTGCCAATCGTGTTGCGATCTCGCCGCTGGAGCAAGATTGGTGTCGTGAAGCCTTGCGCACGCGCATTTCTGCCGAAATGGATGCCCAACGAGTGCCCAAAAAGCGTTGTCAAATGGCCGCCGAGTGGAGGGACTTGCCTAAAAGGACTTTGCTGAAGCTCAGGTGTCTCATGAAAGCTCACATGACTGAAGCTCAGTTGTCTCATGAAAAGCTCACATGACTGAAGCTCAGGTGTCTCATGTGTCTCATTAAAGCTCACATGACTGAGGAAAAGAACTGCTAGGCCTATTAGTGAGTGAATATTATTTTGTGTTTTGTTCCAGGTTTAAAGTTTAAATGCCTGTTTAAAGGGGACTTATTCAAAGGGGCTATATATATATATACATATATATATATATATATATATATATATATATATATATATATAGCAAATACAAGTTGATTATTTTGATTTCGTATTTATTTATTTGTTTATATTACTTTTTTATTATTATTCATTCTTCTTCATTTGAGTTAAATTTAAGAAAATGCCTGAGAATGAAATGTTCAAATTAAGTAGATGAAATAATCCATAATCAGTCATGTTCTACTTTTGAAGAACCATTAGCACGTATGAGTGAGGGGGTAGCCTACTCATGGGATGACAAATAGGCCCAGGGGGTACACAAGACACAAGGTTGGAAACCACTGACCTAGAGGGCTGAAATATGGTCAGTTCAGAGATGCTTGTTAACCGGTAGAAATAATAATAATAAAAAAAAAACTATATTCTAGCCTCTGTACCTCTGTGTCAGCACTTCACACAGCTATTCCGATTGTTTCCTAAGAAACTAGGGTCTGAGCTATCTAAAGAGGTCAAGCATTTGATGGTAGGCCAAAAAAAGTGGGAACAGTGCCCTCTGAAGTAGGTAGGCTCAGTGCTATTTTGGTTTGTTTACAGTTTCCTAGAAAAAGGAGTGGCTTATCTTAACCCCAGGTTGCTTAGGGTCAACTTACCCCGTTGTCCTGTACACGTAGGGTTAAAACATAACATTGGGCGTCTTCGCATCAGGAGTGGGTGGATGTGTATATGTGAGTGTGTGGTTAGTTCAGTTGAAAGCTGTGATCATTTTCAATGATTGGGAGTTTGCTGTGTGTGTGTGTGTGTAATTAATTCAGTTAGGTGCTGATTAACTAGCGGAGGAATCATTAACTGGATCCTGTTCAGGGTTAGTGCTGGGTAAGGTTCCGCTCACACTCCACACACACACACACACACACACACAAGCAAGATGCTCACATTCTGTTGTAAAGGTCTGGCCTAGTCTAGTGCGGTTCTGAAGTGGATCTTATGCTGTTCTAGTGCGGTTCTGAAGTGGATCTTATGCTGTTCTAGTGCGGTTCTGAAGTGGATCTTATGCTGTTCTAGTGCGGTTCTGAAGTGGATCTTGTGCTGTTCTAGTGCGGTTCTGAAGTGGATCTTGTGCTGTTCTAGTGTGGTTCTCACAGCTACTCACAGACTGACATGCAGCAAGATGTGTCCAAACCCATACACACACACACACACACACCCTCAGCTGTGTGTGTACTTTAGGATAGGGGAAGATGACTGGTCACCAGAGACGGACTAAGCTGGGGGTTGGGAGAGAAAGGTCACTAAAGGTCACGGCAGGTGCTGTTGTTTTTGTGGTTCACAGTGTTTGAGTGTTTAAGATGGCAATCTCCCTGTAGGAAGGTCACTAAAGGTCATCAATCTCCTTGCAGATGATCACATAACAACTGAAGGCCCTGTGTGTGTGTCAAGGGTGTAGGTTTGGTCTCAGCTTATGTGGGGACACATCCCCAACTCCTGTTGTCATGATACCAAAATTATTGTTTCGATACCGATACCAAGTGAAGAATCTCAATTTCGATACTTTTTAAAATGTGGTTTGATTTGGGGCACCCACAGCCTTGATGGCATCAGTAATATTGAATTTTGCGTGATCATTCACACCAGTGGCGATCCTAGACTCTGCTCGACCCTCCACACACACACACACACACACGTAGAAAGTGATGGCTTATGTCAAAGGTTTTTATTTCATATTTATTTCATATAAACTTCATATATTTTGTTAATAATTTATAGTATTTTAAGATCTACATAATTACTAATAGCTAAACATATTTAGTAATTTCAATACATCATATTGATATTTCAATTATTAGGGTACACTTGTCTTTAATATAATCACATTTGTGGTGTGTACGTCTAATTGAGTTCCTGTCACTTTAGGAAGAACGTGAACGAAATTAGCCTTCAGTCTCACTCAGTGGAAAATAGTTGTGTATAGTGCAAGTGGATATGTGGATTCAATTCATTGTGTTTTCTCTTTCTGTGATCATAGAAGAGATACATGTCTCGAGAAGTGGTCATATCCTTGGACGCTCATAAGGCGTTTGACACGGTGTCCTGGGACTACCTTTTCTATACATTAAGGAGATTTGGTTTTGGGGATAACTTTATTTCATGGATCAGGCTGTTATATTCTATAGAGTATGTTCTGATTATTTAACCCTAACGTCGCTTCCTTTAAGCCCTTTGTCATTTGCAGTTGCCATTGAACCTCTTGCAATAGCTCTCAGGTCTAACTCGCTCATTACAGGAATATTACGAAATGGTGTTCAGTCAAAGGTCTCTCTATATGCCGATGATCTTTTGTTATATGTTTCTGATCTTCCGGTGTGTGTCCCTGCTGCTCTTGACACACTTAAAAACTTTGACCAGATATCTGGATACACACTGAACCTGGATAAGAGTGAGATATTTCCCATAAATACTGCTGCCAAAACATATCCCCTACACAGTTTGCCCTTCAAAGTTTTAAATATTGGCTTCAACTGAGAACTTTTGACCCCTGCCCTCAGTGGTTGGCTATGGAGGCAAACTCTACTTATCCAGCTTCTCTGGAGGCCTTAGTGCACACTCCCACTCAGTCCTCCACGTCTCCCTGCACTAAAAATGTTATTGTAAGAATCTCCCTGAAAATGTGGATCCAGTTTAAACGCTACTTTGGCCTACAGACCTTATCTACTCACTCATGCACCACTTGCAGCCAACCACACTTTCCCTCCCTCCTTAGTTGATAGTGCCTTTACAAACTGGGCAAGTCTTGGTATTAACAATTTTAGGGACTTGTACATTGATGGGGTGTTTGCTTCATTTCAGGAGCTTGTAGAAAGATATTCACTTCCTCAGCAGCACTTCTTTAGATATTTGCAGGTCCGTTGTTTTGTTCAGTCTACTTTTCCTGGGTTTCCCACCCTACCAGAGGACACAGCCCTTGATGTGTTCTTTAGACCACTACGAACTCTTAAAGGTTCCATATCTTATATTTATGATCACATTAATCTTCTCAATCCTGAACACCTGTACTCTAGAAAAGGGAGGTGGGAGGAGGACTTGGGGATGACATTTTCACAAGACATTTGGACAGAGATATTGCTGCGAATACATAAATCCTCTATCTGTGCTAGACACGCTCTCATCCAATGTAAAGTGGTACATCGTGTCTATTACACTAAAGTTAGATTGGCCACAATGTATGATGGAGTAACTGCAACTTGTGATAGATGCCAGCAGTCTACAGCGAACCTTGTACATATGTTTTGGAACTGCCCCTCTTTATACAGTTACTGGTCAGACATTTTTGCCACTTTGTCAGAAGTACTGGGTGAAAATCTTGAACCCAATGCACTTACTGCGCTATTTGGCATCCCCCCCTTCCTTGAGGACACATATTCTTTGGCTTCTTTTGCAAAATCTAAGAAAGATTGCTTTTGCCACCCTACTGGCGAGACGACTGATTGTTTTGAACTGGAAATAATCTATACCACCTTCACACACCCGTTGGATTAGGGACATCCTCTACTTTCTCAAACTAGAAAAAATCAGAATGTCAATTACAGGTAGAAGTGATATGTTTATGAATCTTTGGGGACCATTCCTTGAGTATGTCAACAAGTCTGATGTCTCACTTATTCCAGACTCCAACACCTGAAGGGGACATACTGAGCGTGTTTAATATGCTATATATGTCTGTGGCTATGTATATGAAGTTGTTTAGCTATTAGTTATATCTTGTATTTAGCATTTTCTGTCTGATGTGTAGGTTTTTGTTTGTCTATGTATGTTTGTTCTTTTGTATGTTTGGGGGTTGATTGTTCTTCTTCAAAAAAAGAAAACTGTACATGAATGTGAAACATTGTTTGAGATTACTTTGCTTAATAAACAAAGTTTGAAAAAAAAAAAAAGAATCTGCATTTGAAAGCCTGGTCATGTTAGGCTAGACCAGTTGTAGTTGTAGTACCAGTTTGTGCGGCTAGTTATTTTGCCTACTTGGACTCTGCGTAATGAAAAAGCTTTATATGTCCCTTTTCTTCTTTGGTGGCATAGCTGATCAACAAAGCACAAAAAGGGGCAACATGTGCATGCTGAAGGGCAAAGGGAATGTTAAAATGTTTTAACTGGCCTTTTTTGGGCTATGTATTGGTAGACATCCCTGATGAGTTAGCCTACCCCACACACTCGCTCACTTGTGTGCCTGTGTCATCACAAAGTGAAGTAGTACGCTTTGATACTCTCACGTGCGCGTCAGATGACCTCCTACGGTTTCAGCCAATCAAATGACAGTGTTTCTTTTACTGTCGTCCTGGCAGTCGGAATAGTCCAAATAGCAAAAATATTGGTGGAGACAATTTTGTCATC
>NC_055962.1:38708663-38711163 GCF_018492685.1 Alosa sapidissima | reverse complement strand
ATCCACTTCATTCACCTACCCACAAGTGGGTCAGTTTCACTTTTGCAAACACGCATACACATTGAATGAGCACTCATAGCCTACCACTTCCACCTAATGTTATGCCTCTATATTTTATGAATTAAGAAGTATTTATTGATCAGGAAAACATTTAGTTTATTTTTCTTTCGGTCCGCGGTTCCATAATACCATTCAGTTGTGCCGCAAATTAACAGACAGAAGCACCGGGCATAATCTAGCTTAAATTCATGGCAATTTTTTTTAAATCCGAGGGCCCCCATTGGCTGAGGGCCCCTGTGCACGTGCACACTTGGCACAAGCCATGATCCGTCCCTGTGTCTACTGTGTCAGTATGTTTCATACGTATAATTACTGTGAATGTATGTGTGCGTGTGTATCTGTTTGTGCACATGTGTGCACATGAAATGGGTTAACATGACCCCTGGAGGCAAACATACGGAAAAAATTGGTCATCCTAGGCCCTACAGTTCTCAAGATATTCACAGAGAACTGTGTCTGCCCTACCCTCCTTTCGGGGGGTCCAGTCCAGCGGGGGGGCTACAGATCAAAACGAAAAACGACGGTTCCATGCTATCCATGTGGGGTTACATGCCCACCAAGTTTTGTGTACCCCGGTCTTTCAGTGTCCCGGGAATTGTTGGTGTACATCACTAAATGTACACATAAATGATTTTATTGTTAGGCCCCCCATGAACGAAAGTACACAAAACTTTGCATGCATTCGGAGGGTGTCATAATGATCTTACACTTTTAATTTCGTGCAGTTTTGACCATGTCAGCCAGAGATATTGTGATGAAAACTACTTTTTAACTGCTTTTTAATTTTTAACTAGGTGGCGCTATACATGAAATAAGTGGTAATGGGATGGGTTGACATGCCCCCTTAAGACCAACATACAAAAAAAATGGTCCTCCTAAACCCTACGGTTCTCGAGATATTCACAGAAAACTGTGTCTGCCCTACCCTCCTTTCGGGGGGTCCAGTCCAGCGGGGGGGCTACAGATCAAAACGAAAAACGATGGTTCCATGCTATCCATGTGGGGTTACATGCCCACCAAGTTTCGTGTACCCCGGTCTTTCAGTGTCCCGGGAATCCTTGACGGAAATGTGGGCATGCGAAAAAGAAAAAAAGAAAAAAAAAACCTGAATGTTCTGACTAAACCTAGTGCGCTGCGGTCATAGGTTTATAGATCTGCCCACATCAATAACCACCCCCCATCTGCTTCTATAAATACCCCCTCTACCTAAATACCCCCCACCCATCTGCTATAAATACCCCCTCTACCTAAATACCCCCACCCATCTGCTATAAATACCCCCTCTACCTAAATACCCCCCACCCATCTGCTTCTATAAATACCCCCTCTACCTAAATACCCCCACCCATCTGCTATAAATACCCCTTCTACCTAAATACCCCCCACCCATCTGCTATAAATACCCCCTCTACCTAAATACCCCCCAAAAATTCTTGAATTTCCCCATGGGGATCAATAAAGTATCTATCTATCTATCTATTTATCTATCTATCTATCTATCTATCTATCTACCCCCCACCCATCTGCTTGTATAAATACCCCCTCTACCTAAATACCCCCCACCCATCTGCTATAAATACTCCCTCTACCTAAATACCCCCCACCCATCTGCTTCTATAAATACCCCCTCTACCTAAATACCCCCCACCCATCTGCTACCCCCTCTACCTAAATACCCCCACCCATCTGCTATAAATACCTTCTCTACCTAAATACCCCCACCCATCTGCTATAAATACCACCTTTACCTAACCCCCCCCCTCAGTCCATTAAAGATCTCTATATACCCCCCCCCCCCATCAGTCCATTAAAGATCTCTATATTATATACCCATCAGTTCATTAAAGATCTCTATATACCCCCCCCCCCCCATCAGTTCATTAAAGATCTCTATATACCCCCCCCCATCAGTTCATTAAAGATCTCTACATACCCCCCCATCAGTCCATTAAAGATCTCTATATACCCCCCCCCCCCCCATCAGTCCATTAAAGATCTCTATATACCCTCCTACGCCCCTCACTACACACACACACACACTTACCTAAGTGCTCTCATAAAAGGCTTATGTTACCCCCTCCCCTAGCTTATGTTACCCCCCCCCCAGCTTATGTTACCCCTCCCTCTAGCTTATGTTACCCCATCAATCCAGACTTTTGTCATCCTCTCCTAGCGCTTCTGAGAGCAGGGGCGTCCCTCTCTATCTAACATCTCTTGAAGACACAACTCTTCCAGGAACGCCTCCTCTCCTAGCGCTGCTGACAAGTTGCAATAGAAAACAATATGGACTTGATGTAAATAATCAGCTGTGGACGTTTAGTGGGGATCTATTTGTTCAAATGTTTAGCCTATTTCACCTGTAGGATTTCCCTACGTAGACATACAATGGACATAAAAAGGCGGATGAGACACTAGAAGCTCCAAATGCAATGCTATCACA